>NC_069129.1:63552180-63789680 GCF_026914265.1 Mya arenaria | reverse complement strand
GCTAAGGCAAGTGAACATTTGCCTGACCGGGGCAGATGGTGTGCCTTTGGAGGTAAAGGGCGTTTCCACGTTGCAACTGGATATAGGTCCTGTGGTTTTCGACCATGATTTCGTTGTGGCGGACATTGGGGATGACGCCTGGATTGGTCGCGACGTATTGGTGTGCCATGGAACGGGACCGGTAGACATTCTGTATAGCAAGCAAAAGTTGGTTTTCGGTGGGGCGGAGGTACCCTTGATTCAGGCCGGAAATTGTAATCTAGTTAGGCGCGTGATCGTCGACGATACAGAAATTTTGTCCAAGGTAGATAGGCCTGAATGTAAAACGGTAAATAACGGTGGAGCCCCTTTAAATAAAAAGGGCACAAAGAAAAAGTGTGCCAAAACAAACCAGAATAAAATACGCCAACAATCTTGTTTTTCTTCGGCATCGCGCCAATCACGAGCGCACCTACTAGTAAGGGAGAGCCGTCGCCAAGGGGAACATCGCAAGCGCACGGGATGCGCGCTAGCGGTTGTCATTCCCGTTTCAAGTACAATGAAACGGTCGAAGAGGACGTCATCGAAGGGGACGAGAAGGCAGCACCATTGCCATGGATCACCACGAGGATACCGGACGATTACTGCGATTTCTGCAGTAGTTCCGTGCCGAGACCGGCTATGTATGGGGTCTCCGTGCGGATACGGGGGATGTGAGCGGCGCACCCCCTTTCACGGCCCAGGACCACCGTCAGCTCGGAGCTTCTAACTACCAACGGATCTCGACGGAAACGAAATTCAGGATTCTTATGAAGACAAATAATGAACACTTTACTAGTGATTATTTGTGAACTGATAGTGATGAACAAAAAAGTGACATTGTGCAAAGTGAAATTAATAACTATTGATAAAAGCGACGTTAATTGCAAATAAGTTTGTGTTTAAGCTTTACCGTGGCGTAATTCAATTACAGTATGGTATTAACCTTTAGCTTTGTTGATGTTTAATTGTAGGCAGCGGGAGCTTTGCCTATTTGCTCGGGGGGTATTGATATGCCCCAGCATATGTACGGTTGTGTTGACATTCCAGGCGCGCCAGCCTTGTTTGAATTTTGCCACCGCCGAGTGAGCAATCATTCCACAGGGATAAAAGTTATTACAAATGCTACACAAAGTTATATACATTTATTTTATTCAGATTTCATTGCTCACAAACCTGATAAACTTGGGTAAAGACACAGAATATCAGACGTGAATATCCTCGTGTTCATGTTATTCATGTAGAGAAGATTGTTTATTTACTTTTTCAATAGTTCACGATCTATGACGACGCCATCTTGGATTGGCTTCAACATTCAACACGATGATATAGCGTTTTCCTGTGTCTACCCAGCGATTGCATACTGTACCTTTTCTTCTTTTGATGTTTAAATGATGATTTATTCCGCTGGTGTACTGTTTTCCAACGTTTATTAAACTTGTAAACATCGATTTGGGTTGTCTTCCCGGTGAACTAGTTTTTGACACGCAATGGTTAGACTACATACAATTTAACTGCCATTGAGAGGTTTCGCTACCAGTACCTGAGGGGCAGTCACGAGGGGAACACTTCAAATACTTGGTCACCCTAAAAGGGACAGTTGATAGCGTCGACGGACCACGGGGCTAGGTCGTAACAATATGTTCAACAGCTGAGGAAATTTTTGATAACCATTGACTTAAGAGAACGCTCTATTCCGTGTCATGTCTTTGCATTTCACTTGAACTATATCATTATATGGTATTACGGACAGATGGATTAACATATGACAAAAAAAACTGCGATAGTTTCATTCATTCACGTAAATATTGCTAATAAATAACGTCAACAGTCATTTCACTTTAAACGTTTCGAAATTTACAAAGAATATCTTACTTAAATCGTATTGTATTCCTTCCGGCACTCAAGGGACATAGTACTCAGGATTAATCGTATAATCGTCTTAACGGGACAAAATGGAATCATAGTTCATATTATAGTAATTTGGAAATTCGCGTATCACGTAAACTACCTTATACACGATTAATTGTATAACAGAGCGAAATTGCAAAATGGCAGTCTTGAATAAATTAAACTGCTGCAATAACCGCATTTATTATAAAAACTATAAGTCCATTTATTTACATTTTGAAATACCAATAACCATATATATAACAAGATATATTACACAAGCAAAGCTTTGCGTTACGTGCGAATATTAAACTGTTTACTTATTTCTAGATCATGAAAATAGCTTAAGGTGGACTAAAAGTTTGCAGCAAACGTTTGCCCAAAGAAATGTGAATATGAAAACTCGTTACAAAATCATTTGAAAATAGTATCGATTGTGCTGGTGTAGCATGTGAATGAACGAGTGAACGGACAAAAAGACAATACTAGATAAGTGACATCGCAATGCACAAATAGAGAAGATATCAAAATCACAAAGACTCTATGAAAATACAGTACAATGATCATCATACCTAAATATTCACATACAATTAAGCACAAACTCTAGTTACGACATATGTATATAAAAAGTATAAGTGTTGTTGTTTCTGATAGCACAACTGTTACAGTACTTGGTGTGTGCACTTATAAACCACTGGGAATTAAGTTGTTCTTTCGCTTTCCCGTTTATATTCAATAGAACGTTTGGACACTGATTATTGTTGTAGAACTAATTTACTGATATGATCTGTTAAAGTAAATGTAATCGAAAATGTTTTCGATGGTTTGGTGAAGCTGGAACCCCGTTGTAGACAATCCGTACTCCTGGTTTCGCTATCGAAGAAAGTTGTGTGAAGTAAGCTAAACATACACCATTGGGCATTGGACATTCAACAATGAAAGTCGTGCTGTAATGGTATTGGACATTGGACATTCAACAATGAAAGTAGTGCTGGCACAACGTTGGTCATTGGACATTAAATCAAAGTGCTGAAAGCACTGATGGACTAGGGCTTCATTTAGGGGAATGTTGACAACCATGTTCTAAGCATTGACAAAATCGGCTCACATCACAAGGGGTCACTGTTTGATGGACTAGCTTAAACTTTAGACTAAAACTGCTTGCAAGCTGCAAAGGAAATTTGAAAAATCTAGTTAAGTGTACGTAGAGTTAGGGGTGTGTGTGTGGGGGGGGGGGCTAAAGCGTTAAATCAGATAAAGTCATAGTTCTTTTGAATTTCTCAAAGTCGTTAAATCAGGCTTGTACAAATAAATTTACGTGGTTGGCACACATACCTCTTTAATTTGATCAAATCCTTTTATATCAAAGGTCTGTTAATTGCAGTTTCAGAGAAGATTTTCAATGATGTAATTATATACTATATAGAAAACCTGTCACCTCTCTTTCAGGGGAGTTTTAAACCACAGGGCCGTACTTTGAACAATCTTTGTAAAATACATCTACATTGTACACCTATGTCAGACTACACAATGCTATTAGGAAGTAGATTTTATTTAAAAAGTGAAGAATTATTTTCTCCCGCTTAATTTGCGCTTGCTATTCAATTCATATAACATGTTACCATGATAACTTAGTGCTGTTGGTGAATACTAATTACTGCTGCAGACTTTTGTACATAGCAAAGCAAGTTGAGTAGACTTAGATGAGATGAATATCGTTTTTAAAGTATGAAATATTGAAATGTCTTTTAAATACTGATCATCAAATTTCATAACATGGTGTCAGCATTTAATCACACTGCTAGTGAGAATGGAATACCAAACATAATTTCATTCTTTATTATATACCCATCATCAATCCACATGCTATACATATCACAAAATACTTTAACCCATATTCCGCTCCAGTGCAATACGGCCATATATACCACTCTTGTGACGTCACGTCATAACAAGTATGTTGCGCAATATGAAATTGACGTCATTAAAGCAATGAGTGCATCCTTAAAATGAAATTTGTTATGCAAAGATGTGGCTTCTAAGTGATCTAATCAGTAATGTATATAATAAAAGGGTTATTAGTACTGTGTTTTGATCCGGATATGGCCGAATGTCATATTTGATTCTGGTAGTTTTTTTGTAGATTTTGATTTTACTCGGCTTGTGCCTTGTGAAATCCAAATCTGCAAAAATCTATTTGAGTTGAATACAACCTCCTGGATCAAAATGCAGTAACTATAACCCTATTATGTACAAAACATGTTACCCTGTGGACAGATCATGTTTAACCCACAGGGCCATTGTAACTTTGAACAATCATTGTAAAAGACAACTACATACAAGATGCTTAAGGAAGTAGTTTGGAAAAATTAAAAATTATTTTCTCCGTCTTAATTTGTATGCATTAGATAACTCAATAAATGCAGCAGTTGGCCATTCTTGTATTGTCCTCTGTCACTGTCCTGAACGCTCCCTATCTCAATAGATGCAAAAGGTTGTAGGTTCATGATTCTCCTGGTCCAATATGTCATACAGAAAGAAGATGTTGAATGTAGAATCAAAAAGCTTTCTTTTCAGGTACTCCAAATTGAATAGTACTGTAACATTTGAAGTGCCAAAAATTTGTTGGAATCCTAGGCAACAGGTATCAGGTGTTGCAGTACATTTGGCAAATACTTTTCACCCGTCTTTGTAAATCTAAAAAAGCTTTCATTTCGCAAAAGTAGTTCATATAACTATATTTAGGTTGCTAAATCAGAGTTTGAATAATTCTGTAAACTAGATGTGCCTTTAATTGCAGCAATTTGAACTCCAACTCATAATGTCAATTAAACTGGTTAAGCAATACTGCAGTTCCTTGGTGTGGGGATTACTTTATTTACTTGAATAAACAAACAGTTCTTGCGTTGGAAAGTACAATGTATTAGCATGCATTTTTCTTGCCCTGACTCCATCCAAGCCTTAAATCTTAGATCAACATGTACTTGGGGCTATGTGTAATATCAATGAGAACTATAAATTATGTTCAATTTAGTGCCACTTCTAATATTTCATTCCACATACAAAAACACTAACATGTTCTTTAAAACCAATATCCTATGTTATGATAAAACCATTGCCAAGTTGGTAATTTGAGAAGACAAGAAATTATATCTGGTCAGGGTTTGACATAGTCTTTCTAGACATCTGGACTTGTTTTGCAGTTACTTTGAAAATCTTCAAAAGCTAAACTGAACAAGACTGGAGCAAAAAAACTCACAATACCAAAAGTGGTTTTAAAGACTTACGAGATCATTCTCACATCACCTATACCATTAGTTCTTATCTTATAAACTAAAGTCAACATAGTAATTAATGTTTTACATAAATATTGCAATGAATAAAACATATTGCAATAAGTGCCAATAACATAGCAATCACGTATGATTACTATAGGCCTAAACATGAGATTTCAACATTTTCCTGATAAACAATAAATAATTTTACTTAACAATTTTCTCATTATTTACACAAGCTGAAAAACTGGTCTCTTTTGGAATACTTCACATATTTCATGGCTTTCATCATTCAAACTAACATTTTGCTTGTTATTTCAATATTCAATGATTTTGTAAACATTCATAAATGATGGTTAAAATGAACATTAATGCTAATAATGCCTACCAAAAGCACCTGACTGACCAATCAGTATCCAATTTTGGCAGGGCTTATTGGTGGTTCATTGAAATCAACCATGACCTCCCACAATCTGCACTGATCCACAGTAATGAATTGTTTCAATTGTTCTTATTTTCATAAACTTAGAAAACAACTGCAGTGAATAAAATTTATTCCTTCTCAGTAGTTTAGAAAAATGAACGAAGCCGAGTTACATCTAACAGGATATCAAATCCTACAAATGTATTCATCATTTTATATAACCGAATTTAGTAAATGTTATATTTTTGAAAGTGTAAAAAGTTTCATTTTTTTGTATATCAAAGAACATTTGTGTGTATAATTTTGATGATATTTTGTGATTCATTTAATTTCATTCTTGTTTCATTTAGTGTTCAATCCCAAGCTTTGACTTGTTCACATTTAAGTGCAAGAAAAGTCACTTAATTATGATCTGAATAAATTCATTATAATGTAAGGTCACATAAAGGATATATTGTGCTTTTTAAAAATAACCTTTTTTCATCTGTTTAAAATTATGTCAAATGCAGTGCATTGAAATTTTATTATGAGTTTAAAGCTGCACTCCCACACATTGAACGTTTTGACAACTTTTTTTTTTATTTTTGTCTTGGAACGAGCCAATTTTTGCGAAAATCCATGGAAACCAGTTATATAAGACTGCTGACCAAAATTAAGATGGCAGATTTTTATATTAAAATTAAAAAAATGATGTTTTAAGAATTATTCTTTAACTGTTAGTAACGGTTTAAGCCATAAAACATTAATTTTCGAAAGGAAATATGACAAATTACGAGCTGATTGTTTGTCAGCAATCTGATATCATTGTTTGAAGATGTTAATGCAAAAATTTGCTCTTTCCAAGACAAAAAAAAGTTGTAAAAACGGTAAATCTGTGAGAGTGCAGCTTTAAACTATGACAGGAATAATTCAATGGAATGATTTTTTTGTGATTTCGAGCATTAAAATTGTCTGAATCGCATGCAAATTTATAAATTATGTAAGTTATTCTCACATTAGTCACACTTTTTGAACTTTGTGCTGTCTTCTTTTTGTTTGTCTCAAATTAATACAGCATTGGCTTCACTTGTTGTTTATGAAAGGGACTGTACACCAGATTGGCACAAAAAAGTTGTTTTTTTCCTGTAACGAATCTAAGGACACTTTTTTAATAAAATATATTACTCTTTGATATCGTTATTGTAAATATAAAATACCAAAATGAAAAAAAATGCAGTGAAGTGTCGTATCTACTATGCTTTGAAGACTGACTTTTACTGGGTGGAATTTTCCAGATGTATACCTAACTCACTAATATCATGTAATAACATCAACGGCAGATCACGCATAAGGAATGAATTCTACTCGGTAGACATACCTAGTAATCTTTTTTAATGGAAAAACACGAAATAACTGCTATTAATAAATCCTTTGTAAACTATGGGGATCATCAGTTAGTAAGTTTCAATGCATTAATTGTACACATCGATACCAAGTTTATGTCAATTTTCTACAATATTCCCCTTTAAACTGTACCTTATAATGTCTGTGACTTATCAAATATTTAATAGTTATGGTCTACAACCAAGATTTGTTTTAATTATCCAGGTTTCAAACTGCATTGTGTATGCGATTGGAAAGGTAATCTTGAAAGCTCACTTAGTATAATTTTAACAAATAACATTTACCCTGCAAGGTACTCATATTTGGATAATACATAAAGATTTGCACAGTCATTTATGTATACTTGCATTTATTGATACAGGATACCTTTTTCAAATTTTTGATTTAGATTGAAAAGTATAACT
The DNA here is from genome assembly GCF_026914265.1 of Mya arenaria. Taxonomy (NCBI): domain Eukaryota; kingdom Metazoa; phylum Mollusca; class Bivalvia; order Myida; family Myidae; genus Mya; species Mya arenaria. The sequence continues at coordinate 63,782,286 of NC_069129.1, read as the reverse complement.
TATATAAATAAATATATATTCTTAACTTTATCTGAATACACAAGCTAATGCATCAGTCAATTGTAACCATGCCCCCCCCCCCCGGTCCCGGAATAGCGGGGACTTCTACTCTCGGTCCAGCTAACCCCAGCTAAAATCCCCGCCCTATGGAGATAATCTGATGGTAAAGTCCCCACCAAATGCCCACGCACCCAAGGGACATTAGGTAAAGCCCCATCCACACTGTATTTTCCGGGAAGACCCGGCACTGCGGGGCCACCTGAAAGGTAAAAACATGGCCCATTTCGCCGGCTATCCCCGGTATACCCCCGGATGTAAGAGGCGTATTTACAATTGACTTCATAATGATCCATAGTGATCCAATCTCATGCCAAGATGATTTCTGGTCTGACATCGCGAGGTTAGTTATTCTTAGGCATACAAAAGCCTGAACAGCATTTGAGAAAGACTGTTGTGAGGTTAAATCTTCATTACTTCAGTATTCCACAACATTGGGTGATAAGGGAACTTTATTGAATATTTTGATTTTAATTGTGTTCCCTAAACGCCACAAGTCAACTGATTAATTAATACAAATTCAATTCTATCTCCACAATATTCGGCACTGCATTGTAAAATAAAACTCAAAAGTTACACTTGTAAATTATTTAACTAAATACCTTTCCCTCAAATATTTCACAAATTTATATTGATCTATCAACAATAATGCATCACCATACTGTATCTCTGACTGATTTTTGATTTTCATTCTTGGCTAGAAAACAAAAAGTGAGCACAAAGTGTCTTCAGAAAAAGAACTTGTAAAGTATGCACCAGTCAATTGTAACCACGCCCCCCCCCCCCCCAGGGAATAGTAGGTACTTTGACTTTCGGTCCAGCCAATCCCCGGTAAAATCCCTGCCCTGGGAGAACGAACTGGTGGTAAAATCCCGTGAATAACGTCCCCGCACCCAGGGGATCTAAGGTAAGAGCAATTCCCTGATATATTTTGAGGGAAGACAAAACCACCGCAATCACCCGGCATTGCGAGGACATTAGTTCTGGCTTCCATCACTTTAATGTTGATATTTTTTATGTTTACAACACGTCCAAGAAGGTAATATATAATGTGTTCGCTGAAGTTATTTTATATAATAGCTACTAGGACACCTGAAAGGTAAAAACACAGCCCTTTTCCCCGGTATATCCCCGAGGGGGCTGTGGTAACAATTGACTGGTGCATTATAAGAGAGGAAATCAAAATTGAGCATGCAAGATTGTTTTATCAAAGGCGATGGCTTATCACCATATCATTGAACAAAATGTATAAAGTAATTATGTACTTACACTGAGAGTGGCTCCAAGACTTTTCTATGCACATAGGTAAACAATCATCTTATTCACAGATGCTGTGCACATATTCATACATTTGGCCTCATTTAAAATGAAACTTCATAAATAAGTATGCGTATATTTGATATTTTTATCACCCTTTTGCAAAATTGAAATTACATTATTTTTTTCAAACGAACTTGTATTGCTTGAAAATTTACGTGTCAAATTAAAAATGCTACCCACGGTAAGATGAAAATAAATCCGTTTGATGGTGGTAATCATTCAATGTCGGCTTTATTACCTCAATAAAACACTATGAAATTCACATCATCAGCATCCGGAAGTAGTGATAACATACATGTCTGAATCATTCGGACGCTTTGATCAGAGTACATTTTGAGGTCAATAAGTAGACTGGTACCCTGATTTACTTTTCCTAAAAAATATAAAGTTATACAGGTACGTGGCATATGGTTTTTAGTAAACATTAATAGTATTTGAACAATAAATACCAAAAATCATGTTGTTTTTAAAAAAGTGCGAAGTGCCTCGCGATGATTAGTTAAAACTTTGTATCGAAAAGAGAATATCACGGAAACATGCAAATTATGTCGAAAAAAAGAACAGGGACCGACTTCGGAGTACCAACATTCTATACAAAGGATAACAATACTTTTTTAAACCAACTTTCCTGGTTGTTTTCTACCTAGACCGCACGCTTTATTCGCTTTACGTATGAATTCACAAGACATTTCGAATGCGCGACGGGCACCGCGGTTAGCTGATACTGGTTTCATTTCGGATAAAAAAGAAAGAGGGTACCAGTCTATCAATACAGAGCATTGAACGGAAAAATTTCGATGCGTACTTTTCCAATATTTTCATATTCTTATTGCATATAATCTGACCGTATGCAAGAACATTCATGTAGTTAACCCGATTAACTCACTCGCTACGTATGAATTTATTGTGCTTCATTAAAAGAACATACAGTTAGCTTGAATTGTTAGGAGAACTATTTTTATTGGATGTTTTCATTGTAATCAGTTCTGGTACTACTTTGATTATTCAAATTCGCTAACCGCAATCCAATCAAAATACAGCGTATGAATACATTACGTCAGTGAACCCCCAGATGCGGCTTGAGAATGCAGGTATCGTGTTTATGGCTATGAACTAGGCCACAAGTGCCCTAGTCCAAAAACGAATGTCTTGCTATCTCGACATTCGACATTAGACATTCAAAAATGAAAGTCTTGTCGGCACGAAATTGGACATTAGTCATCAAAAAATGAAAGAGTGCTTGCACGGCATTGGACATAAGAGATTCAAAAACGAATGTCTTGCTGGCACAACATTAGACATTGGACATTCAAAACTGAAAGTCGTGCCAGCACGACATTGGACATTTAAAATCTAAATTGCTGGTGAAACATTGGACATTAGAAAAGGAATGTCTTGCTGGCACGACATTGGACTTTCGACATTCAAATATGTAAGTCGTACTGGTACGACATTGGATATTGGGCATTAAAAAACGAATGTCATGCTAGCACGACATTCGACATTCGACATTAAAAAATGAACGTCTTGCTGGCACGAAATTGGACATTGGTCATCAAAAAATGAAAGTCGTGCTGACACGATATTGGACATTAGAGATTCAAAAACGAATGTCTTGCTGGCACGACATTTGACATTGGACATTCAAAATTGAAAGTCGCTGACACGAAATTGGACCTTGGACATTCAAAAATGGAAGTTTTGCTAGCACGACATTGGACATTCGACATTCAAAAATGATAGTCGTGTCAGAACGACATTGGACATTCAAAAATTAAAGTGCTTGTGAAACATTGGACATTCGCAAACGAATGTCTTGCTAGCACGACTTTGGACATTTGACATTCAAAAATGAAAGTCGTGCTGGCACGACATTTGACATTGGACATCTAAAATGAATGTCGTGTTGTTACAACATTGGGCATTGGACATTAAAGAATGAAACTCATGATGGCACGACATTGGACATAGGTCATTCTAATATGAATGTCGCGCTGTTACGACGTTCAAAGACGAATATCTTGCTGGCACGACATTGGACATTTGACATTAAAGAATGAAAGTCGTGCTGGCACGACATTGGACATCGGACATTGAAAAATGATAGCCTTGCTGTTACAACATTGGACATTCCAAAGGATTGTCGTGATGACTCGACTTTCAGTTTTTGAATGCCCAATGCGCTGTGTCGTGCGTGCAACACATTCGTTATTCATGCTCAAAAAGCGAACGATCTCTTCAGACATTCAGAATATTTCAAGACAATTAGTATTCAAAAACAATCGGGGAAAGTTAAATCGAATGAATGCTTAAATAAATAGATATATAAGATATCACCAGCATGAGGTGTGTAGTACTTGCGTACTACTCCGCATCTTTAGACTTTGTTTTGAAATACACATCATATTTTTCAGCGAAATGGCCACATTTCCTAGTACATCATTTTAAAAGCTTAACGAACGTTCAAATGATTTCAATGGTTAATATTGACAATAGAGAGAACATAGTTAAAAGGGCTTGCAAAACTGATTCAAATATTATTAGCAATTAGCCATACAAACTACATTAATAATGACAATTTTTCTAAGGAACATAGTTGCGTACTTTATTTAACTTTTGATTGTTTACAATTCTTGTTCATTGATTTAGGCGCTCATTATTTGCAGAAAATGTCATCTCATATCTTTGGAACAAAATGCAAACAAATAAAGTTGTCTATAAACAAAAAAAAAATTGAACAAGTTTAATAAATTTTGAATTAGATGACCATAAATATGATATTTTATTTACATCAAATTTTATTATTTGACGATTTACAGCTTTGCAAACTATTAAAAATGAGATGTATGACCTATTTCTTTCAAAATATGTCATGCATATGTAATTTGGCACGACTTTTATTTTCGAATGTCAAATGTTGTGCCGACACTTCGTTCATTTCTAAATGTCCAATGTCGTTTAGACACGACTTTCATCTTTTGAATTGCCAATGTCTTGCTGGCACGACAATTAATTTTGACATTTTTAAATGTTCAATGTCCAAATGTCGTGCCAGCACCACTTTCGTTTACCAATGTCGTGTCAGCTAAGCATTTATTTTTTGGACATCTAATACCCAATGCATTGCCAGCACGAAATTCGTGTCAGGTCGACTTTCATTTTTGAATGTCGAATGTCGTGTCAGGTCGAATTTCATTTATGAATGTCGAATGTCGTGCCAGGTCGACTTTCATTTTTGAATGTCGAATGTCGTGCGAACAAGCCTTTCGTTTTCCAATGTCCAAATTTGTGCAAGCACAACACTCATCTTTGAATGTCAAATGTCCAATGCTGTGCCAGCACAACAATCATCTTTGAATGTCCAATGTCCAGTGCTGTGCCAGCACAACAATCATCTTTGAATGTCAAATGTCCAATGCTGTGCCAGCACAACAATCATCTTTGAATGTCAAATGTCCAATGCTGTGCCAGCACAACAATCATCTTTGAATGTCCAATGTCCAATGCTGTGCCAGCACAACAATCATCTTTGAATGTCAAATGTCCAATGCTGTGCCAGCACAACAATCATCTTTGAATGTCCAATGTCCAATGCTGTGCCAGCACAACAATCATCTTTGAATGTCAAATGTCCAATGCTGTGCCAGCACAACAATCATCTTTGAATGTCCAATGTCCAATGCTGTGCCAGCACAATTTTTATTTTTATTTTTTGCTCAATGTCCAATGTCGTGCCAGCAAGACATTCGTTTTTTAATATACGATGTCAAATTTCGTACCAGCACGAATGTCCAATGTCTTGCTGACACGACATTCATTTTTTTCATTTTCGATTGTCCAATGTCAAATGTCGTGCCGGAACGACTTTCTTTTTACAATACTGTGCCAGCACGACATTCGTTTTCGAATGTCCAATGTCGTGCCAGCACGATTTAAATTTTTGAATGTCCAATGTTTTGCTGGCACGACATTAATTTTGTCAATTTTGAATGTCCAATGTCGAATGTTTAGCTAACTTTACACAGCAATCGACGAATACACATTTCCTTATTTAATAAACTCGGTAACGGGTATTTCAGACGCCATTAATCCGAGAGTTTTTACTGACACAAACCCTTGAATGAAACCCGATTCTTATAGGTCCTCAAATAATTGCAAAAACTTTACATGTTTGTGTATGTTTTTACGTCCTTCAGTGAAAGAAGGCTTCGTACCAGAAGCATTAAACCATCATCCATTCATTTCAAAATTCATTTTTGGATATTCCTTTGTGATTTGTATAGTAAAAATACATACCAAATCACAAAGGAATATCAAAAAAATGAATTTTGAAATGAGTCACCAATCAATTGGATGTAATTTTTTTACATCCAATTGATTGGTGACTCAATGCTATACACGTGAGAGAAAAACTTCCTCTAAGGAAAACCTTTAATTTGAATTTTTGGTGTTGTGTTACATATCACAACGCAGAACATATATCAGACAGGAGCGAAACGTTTGCGAAACTGCAATCTTACATTTTACGCGTCCGACCGCGCTCAGTTTTAAAACATTTGAACGCACCAGTGTTTTAACACACACGTGTACAAATGAATGTTAGCGTGTGATTCATTTTATAGGGTGTGCACTTGATGTTCACAATCTAAACGCATCATGTCGGAAAATAGCTCATTGAGCTAATGTTTCTTATTTACATATCCGACTTTAAATAAAGATTCTTGTATCTTGTATCTCTTGTATCATGTGTTCACAAAATCACTGACATTTAGATGTTTCAGGTGCTTTTCATTTGGATGTAACATATCTAAATATATCACATTTTAATGTACATGAATTTAGCGGCCTAGCGGCGTGAAGTTAGCGGCCTAGCGGCATAGCGGCGTGAAGTTAGCGGCCTAGCGGCCTAGCGGCCTAGCGGCGTGAAGTTAGCGGCCTAGCGGCGTGAAGTTAGCGGCCTGGCGGCCTAGCGGCCTAACGGCGTGAAGTTGGCGGCCTAGCGGCATAGCAGCCTAGCGGCCTGGCGGCCTAATTTTTTTTTCTATTTCCAAGCAATTGTTAATGCGGGTTTTTTAAAACAATGATAAATCAAGTTTTTTATACATATAGTTACATAACGGCAATAAATTGTTTTCTGTTCAGAACAATTTTCTTTACCTTTTATTCTAAAACAATTTTAAATTAACTGTTTTATGCACAAATTATCACTCTGAAGCATTTTTCATCTTTTTTTCAAAAAAGTCGATCAAGCACTTCAGCGACCTAGAGGCCTAGCGGCCTAGCGGCGTGAAGTTGGCCGCCTGGCGGCCTAAATTGAATCCTATTTCAAAGCATGTATACATGCATTTTCTTCTAAAACAATGACATATTAACTGTTTATATGCACACATTAACACATTGAAGCGATTATCAACATATTTTTTTTCAAAAAACGTCGATAGAGCACTCAACTAATTCAAAGCATTAAACATGCCTGTTCTCCAAAACTGTTGACTGTTTTTATGCACAAGTTATCACTCTGAAGCGTTTTTAACATTTTTTCAAAAAAGTCGATCGAGCACTTCAGCGGCCTAACGGCGTGAAGTTAGAGGCCTAGCGGCTTAAAATGGTTTCCTATTTCTAAGCATGTTTACATGCATTTTTTTCTTAAACAGTGATTTATTATTTACTGTTTTATGCACAAATGCACTCTTAAGCAACTATCTTCTTTTTTTTCAAAATAGTCGATCAAGCAGTTCAGCGGCCTAGCGGCCCAGCGGCGTGAAGTTAGCGGCCTGGCGGCCTAGCGGCCTAAAATTGGTTTCTATAATAAACCATTTATATATGCCTTTTCTTCTAAAAAAAAATGACAAATTTATGGTTTATATTCACAAATCACCATCCTTTAGCGAATTATCTGCATTTCGCCCAAAACTCGACCAAGCTGCCTAAAAAATCAATTATAGCGAATATCAGCATTTTTATTTTTATTTTGTATTTAGCAAAATTGTTAAACCATGGATTTATCATTGTTTTGGAAGAAAACGCATGTATACACACTTTTAAAAATAATATTAGAAGAACATGCATGTTCACATGCTTTGAAAAGCTGACTGCTTGTTCGACTTTTTGAATAAAATGTTGATAATCGCCTCAGAGTGATAGTCTGTGCATAACAACAGTTAATATATCATTGTTTTAGAAAAAAAAATGCATGTATACATGCTTTGAAATAGGAAACCATTTTAGGCGGCTAGACCGCTAGGCTGCCAGGCCGCTAACTTCACGCCGCTAGGCCGCTAGGCCGCTGAAGTGCTCGATCGACTTTTTTGAAAAAAAGTTGAAAAACGCTCTAGAGTGATAATTTGTGCAAAAGAACAGTAAATATATCATTGTTTTAGAAGAACAGGCATGTTTAATGCTTTGAAATAGCTAACTGCGTTATCGATGTTTTTGAAAAACACTGTTGATAATCGCTAATCGCTTCAAAGTGTTAATTTGTGCATAAAACCAGTGAATATGTCATTGAAATAGGATACCATTTTAGGCCGCTAGAACGCTAGGCCTTCAGGCCGCTAACTTCACGCCGCTAGGCCGCTGAAGTGCTCGATCGACTTTTTTGAAAAAAAGTTGAAAAACGCTTCAGAGTGATAATTTGTACATAAAAACAGTAAAATATATCATTGATCAAGAACAGGCATGTTTAATGCTTTGAATTAGCTGACTGCTTTATCAACGATTTTGAGAAAAAAAATGTTGATAATCGCTTCAATGTGTTAATGTGTGCATAAAAACAGCTAATATGTCATTATTTTAGTATAAAATGCATGTATTCATGCTTTGAAATAGGATTCAATTTTAGGCCGCTAGGCCGCTAAGCCTTCAGGCCGCTAATTTCACGCCGCTAGGCCGCTAGGCCGCCGAAGTGCTTGATCGACTTTTTTGAAAAAAAGTTTAAAACGTTTCAGAGTGATAACTTGTGCATAAAACAGTTAATTATAATTGTTTTAAATAAAAACGTATAGAAAAATGTTCTGAATAGAAAACAATTTAAGGCCGCTATGTAACTGTATGAATAAAGAACTTTGATTTATCATTATTTTAAAAAAAAAAAACCGCAATAACAAATGCTTGGAAATAGAGAAAAAAATTAGGCCGCCATGCCGCCAGGCCGCTAGGCCGCCAACTTCACGCCGCTAGGCCGCTAACTTCACGCCGCTAACTTCACGCCGCTAGGCCGCTAGGCCGCAAATTAATTAAATGACTGGTGAGTGCTAAAATATTTACAGTGATCAACTATCGTCTCATAAGGTAGAAATGCCGTGTTTTCTGCACCTTTCTTTCATATCCTTCATGAGAACCATTGATTTCGATATTTATCCATCCTTTTGGATAAATTAAAACAACTGGATTAATTGTGGTGCATCTTATTCGTGCGTAAGAGTGCATCTTTAAAGTTGTGCCAGAATGCATTCTGTTTAAGAAACAGTTACAAGATTATATAAAAGGTCATATTTAATAAATAAAAACATATGAATACCACTTGAATCAAGCTATATTCATACTTTTATGGACGTCGTAACAGCTTGGCACCACTTCGTTATTGAACATATTAATTGACACAATGGAGCATTTCAGTAAACTTTCTGGAAAAATCGCTTTTACTTCATTGTGATATAATAATCCTTTTTATAGGAAATAATTTGAATCTATTTGATCCCACATTTGGAATTTATAATCGTTCTTAGTAACCATGCACAGTTTTATGTAAATATAGGTTTTTTAATGGTGATGCCAAATGTCCCGGCCTCATAGCTCGCGTCAGCTGCAAGAACAGCAACTAGTCCATGAGACTGTTCTTGACCAACTTAACTCCGCCAAAGAAGGCAAACAAACTAAACACACCCTTCGCCTTGTCGTTCCCGAATGCGCCCGCAGACCTATCGTGGCGACACGGAACAGCTCTCGTCGTAGTACATGCTACCCCAACCACACCGGCCAACGCCTACAGTTCCGGCGGTACATGAGGGGCTGTGGATCCCCTCAGGGTCCGGGCTGTTATTGCCGCTCTTGGAAATGCTGCTTGACCAGCCATGCTACTCCAGCCATTGCCCAAACTCATTCTGTTTTGTTGGTGACGTGTGATAATCCTTTGCGACAAAACTTTATTCAGAGACCGCGTCGTTGGCAATTTTTGTTTGGTATATTTTTCACCACGTTGTTATCAATGAAAATGTATTTACTGAAATAAAACAGAAAAAAACTCGAATATTGCATGATTATAGTTAGTTATATGTATTTCAAGTGAATAGGATTCAAAATGAGAAGGGAAGATCCATTATTTGGTTAACAATAAGCATTAAACCTATGATTTATGCTGTCGTCACAAATCACGAAATGCCGCCGGCCGACGTTGTAAATGCCAGTTTTCACTAAATATCGGCCGGTGGCAGGACTGCGGCAGTTACGATCGGCCGGCGGCAGTCGGCATTTTAGACGTTGCCAGCAAGCAGCTGAGATTTTAAGAAAAAGTTAAATTTCTGGCGACGTCGTGGCGATTTTTTCTATTTTTGCAAATCGGCAGGTGGCAGGGCGGGCGCATTTTTTGTTCGCGCGGTGGCAGGCAAGTGGCAGGCGGGGCGCAGGGCGATTTTTCCTCCGCGATCGAGACCTCAAGAGTCTACAAAAATCGGCCGGTGACTGCTAGAAACTAACTGCCACTCTCCAGCACCCGGCCTGCCACCGCTCTGCCACCGACATGCCACCGCCCGATTTCAGTATATCGGCCGGTGGCAGCGCGGAGGCTGGGAGGCGGCAGTCAATGTCGGTAGGTGGCAGGACTGCGATCTGCCGATTTCAGACTACCAGACATTAGTTTATAATGAATTGACTATTACCATACATAACAGTTCCCATGGCGTTCTTAATTGCACCAGATCGACTAAGAGACTTAAGAATAGCGGAGTTAAGATGGCGGCTTCGAAGAAATGAACGAAGACAGCAGTTTGTTCTTGCTGTTCTTCTGCATGAAGAAGAACAGCGTGCCCAACAGCAGCGACGAAGACGGACGGTTTGGGTGCGGTCATGGTTGCAGCGAAGAGTGTTTCTCGGCCAGTATGACACCCTTATGAACGAGCTTCGAAAATCGGCCTGCCACCGTCAGATTATCGGTCGGGCGCAGAGCGGTGGCAGCTAGATCGCTCAATCGCCGGCCGGCGGCAGTTGTAAATGGGCTGTCCCCCGCCAGGTCGCAGGGCGGTGGCAGTTTAATTCTAGCTGCCGCCGCCCTGCCACCTAACTGCCACTGGCCGGATATTTTGGGGTGTCACGTTTCCCGCGAGCCTTTGAAACCAACTGCCGCCGACAGGCGGCATTTTGTTGGCAGTTATATGTGACTGCTCTCAGCGATATGTAAAATATCGACCGGCGGCAGCCAACATCACGACTCTGCCGATGTCTAAAATCGGCCGGCGGAATTTAGCAATTTAGCAATTGTGACGCTAGCATAAATGGGGAAAAAACACATACCGTCGAAGCAGAAGTTTCGATTATTGTGCCAATAATATCGATCTGTTCGCTTTTAGCCTTATAGTTCGTTACGGGTGAACATTTTGTACACTGTCCACGAATGCTATTTTTAGAACCAAAATCATTGTTCAGGTACTTAAGTACAGAATTCTATGAATGTGTTGGTATGAAATGCGAGTTTACTGAAGTAACAGATTGCAGGCGATTTGAAATTGATCGTTTTAAATTGATTAGGATTGTTTTTCAGTCTTTTTCGAATTTTAAGAAATCATAATCCACGGAAAATTTCTTTCTCGGAAAACAACGAAACTTCGTGCGGACATATAGACATGTATACGATTTCACAGTATGCTGTAAACATTTGAATTCAACATTTTGAAATGGTATATATTGTTGCATAAAATATGTAACATAAATGCTTTTGATCACAACTACATGTATACATAACAACATGGCGAATACTAAAACAATAAGATGGCTTATCAGCGATTTTATTGTCTGGTAGTGTCCTTTGGTACACGTAAACTGAACTGCGGGTATTACAAGACGTAAAGTGTTAGTTCTACGCTATTCACACTTTCTTTGAAACGGAACGTATTTGCATTAAATATGCTACCAGTGCCGGATCCAGGATTCGACGTTAGAGGGGCCTAACTTAAACAGTATATGCTATCAACTATCAACTTGTCTTAGTCAACACACGTTACGCATTCTTTCTTGTGTCTCCGTTACACTAAATTCAGTCCCATAAACTCATCTTTGCCTGTTTATATCCTCCAACGACGGACAGCACCTTAAAAACACCACTTTCCTGACCGCCGCTCGCAAATGACCCGCCGGCCCTCGCATGCCGACACCCAGGGCAGCCCTCGTCATAGAAGGGGCGGCCCCATCTGGAGCTACACCAGCCGTCACTTCCTGCTATACAGGAAGCACCATGCTGGCCCGCGGGGTCCTTGTTGTTCCCGGCGCTCTTGGCGATGCCGCTTGAGAAGCCGCCCTTGCCCCAGGATCCTTCCATCGTGTCACTAGATCGCTTGTACTCGTGCTCTAGCACTTTCGACACGTGCTGAAAAAAGACGTCACGTGTATATTCAATTATTCAACCAACTAGCAATAAAATGTTTGTGTTATGACATTTTAATCTTGTGCATATTACATGGTGCTTTTATTGTCATTGAGTGAGTAGGTGTGCTACTAGGAAGAGTCAAATATAATTCATTTATTCATTAGTTGGTGTTGGTTTGGAACGGAAAGTTCTCAATATCCTGAATGGCCCTCAAACTTGGGCTCAGACTTCATTATTTTATTTTACGCTCAGAAGATATAAACTATTAAAAGAATTTCATGCAATACAAAATTAATAAAATGTTCGTAATTCAATTGCTGTTGTCTTTCAATAGCTGGATAAAGGTTTCCAACCATAACTAAAATTCAAGAATATTTATAGAATGTTCTATACTATATGGAGGTTGTATTCTAAGGCCGTTTTCAGAATTTGAATCAAAATTATTTCCGTTTAGTATCACCGATTAGGTCATGATGGTTGTTGTAAGACAAAACAACGAATAATGCAACATTTTCATCAATATACGTAGAAGGTGTAAGATAAAACGTCAATAGTTAATAGTCATTTCGCTCAACGTTTCGAAATTTACAAATTATAGCCTGCTAAAACTAGTTGTATTCTTTCCAACGTACTCGGGATTATGTCAAAATATAAGTTTCCTAAACGGAACCATATGGACTCATAATGCATATTATAGTCATTCACATATTCGACCGATACAAAAGCAATTGTATTACAAAGGTAAATTGCAAAATGCCAGTCTTAAATCAATTAAACCGCGGCAATGACCGCGTGTATCATAAAAATAACTTTTGGTCTACGTACATTATACCGTTGTGCATGAAGAACATTTTGAAATATTAAGAATCATATTAGACTGTCAAACATTGTGACAAATGTAAAGCTTTGCCTAAAATAATATTTATTTATGTCTATATCAAGACACTAAAAAGAGTGTAACCTGTGCTTTAAAAATGCAACAACCGTTTGCCCATTGAAATGTGAATAAGAAAACTCTCGTAACTAAATTGTTTGAAGATAAATTTTATTGAGATTATGTAAAACTTGAGCTCACAAATCAAGAAACAAAAACAATAACACAGAGAGTGTTACGACACATTGCACGAATAGAGAGATCAAAATTACACAGACACGATGGAAAATACAACACAATGATCACAATACAAAACAATACCACTGAGAGTGTTACGACACATTGCACGAATAGAGAGATCAAAATTACACAGACACGATGGAAAATACAACTCAATGATCACAATACAAAACAATAACACAGAGAGTGTTACGACACATTGCACGAATAGAGAGATCAAAATTACACAGACACGATGGAAAATACAACTCAATGATCACAATACAAAACAATAACACAGAGAGTGTTACGACACATTGCACGAATAGAGAGATCAAAATTACACAGACACGATGGAAAATACAACTCAATGATCACAATACAAAACAATAACACAGAGAGTGTTACGACACATTGCACTAATAGAGAGATCAAAATTACACAGACACGATGGAAAATACAACACAATGATCACAATACAAAAAGGCTTTTTTCAACACGACCACTTGTTGACATATCTGCTATTCTGTCTCAATATATGACTGTGGGCTTTGTGGAGCTGTATGTTTTTTATATTACTACCCACAGAACTTTGGGAGCTGTGATTCAGCCTTTTAATAATACTTCCTCATATTCAGTATATAAAACCATTGAATATATATTTTCAAAACTATTCCAGCGGTACCAATGTCTCAATATTGTCACCATGTGGAACTCTGCCGACGAATTATTAATACTCAAATCTAATACAACACGACATATGGGTATCAAACAAAAGTGCTTTTTTTAAACCATTAAAGGTCTTAGTGTATGCACGGTTTATGAGAATAGGGTATTATTCAATTTCCAGTTTATATTCCACAGAACGTTTGATGACAGAATTATAGTTCTAAGTAAATGTTATTAAAAAAAAAAGGTTCGATGGTTTCGTGGGGCTCGGACCCCGTGTAAGACCTTCCATGCTGCTGACTGAAGTATAGAGGAATACACGTTTCCCTGTTAAAAGTATTTTTTGACATCATTCGCCGTCTTTGCAGTGACACAAGTCCTTGAATTCAACTCGATTCTCATTGGTCCACAAATAATGGCATCAATTGAACATGATTGAGTATATCTTTAACGCAATCGGAGCATCTCGGTCATTTACCACCGAAAACTAGTCGTCGTATCACTATGACGGAGATGGCCGAGATGTTCCGATTGTCTTTAACGCCTCATTCGGGCTGCGTCAGTGCTGACCCAGTCCTATTTTTTTCTGCAGAACGTGAAAAATACTATTATATGTATTTAACCACAAACAAAACGGCTTTTGGATTAAAGCATTTGACTATTTATAAAAAAATAATTTATGTTCATTATGGAAGATAACACATAAGCTTAATGTTGTGTCCACCTTTTAAGTAAAGATACTTTTATTTGCCATGCGAATTTTTCTGTTTCCGCCTAACCCCCACAAACTTGGCCCGCCAAATTTCGATTTGCTCTGTGTGTCCCAAAGACTCTTGAAGCCTTTTACTTCAGGGCTCGATATAGTTCCTTCTTGTCCATCGGAGCTTATTGTTTCAAAGTCGCCGGTTTCTGTGGATGAAGTCATGCTTGTTTCCATCGCCTCCTCCTCTATCGACGACGATGTCTTTTTCAGTTTTTCCATCTTCGATAACTTACTGTTAGGAGGGTGGTTGCGTTTTTCTAGCAATTTGTCGCCCCAAAGGCTTGTTGTCGCGAGTTTCGGTGGGCCTTTCTTTGGAATCCGTGGAACGATGTTTTCTTTTCCTTTTTTTAGAAAGCCGAGAAACTTCGACTTCTTTTTCTCCGCTTCTTCGCCTCCTTCGCTTTGGGCATACGCGTACATTGATCCAAGGACCATAGAACCGGCCGCATATTCAAGAGAGCCATAACCGCCAAACTGTTCCGAGCCCATCTGCGCCATGCTGCGTTCCCGGCGACACCCGGGACACGACTCATCATAGTGTGGCTTCATGAGACCCTGATTACTCCAGTTGGTCGTATTGCAGGCGACGCACATGTTGGAATGCGTTCCAAGCGGGTCTGCGTTGTCCGGGCGGTCGCAGTGTCCCCAGCTGCTCGAACCGAAGCCTCCTGTGCCGATGTTCCCGCCACATGGCTCACCGGAACTGAACCCGCTGCTGCCCCAGCTTCCACTTCCATGACTCGATGATCCCCAGTTCCCGCCATTGCTCCCGGCGTCTACGGAATTGCCAAACCCACCGGAACCCCACACCATTTTACCAACGTTATTTGAACACTGTGAAAAGCAAGATACTCATTTAGCATTTGTAGCAATGAAAATACAATGAATAAACTAACATGTATATATATATATATATATATATATATATATATATATATATATATATATATTGTACAGAAAAGTGTTTTGCCGAGAATTGTCTTATCATTTTAGCAATTTACTACGACAATTACTTACACCAACAATTAAGTAGGAGTATTTTGTAATATTATATTCAAAATTTGCTATTAACATGTCTTTAAAGGCCGTCAATATATATAAAAAATCTTAAATATTTATAAACGAAGTAGAATAATACAATTTAAGTATGAGTTTCCATTTTAATAATACAATAGAAATTTTAATTTAAAGTTTATGTACCCTGTATGAATTAATATGATAAATCACTTACCCGCGAGAGAACTCTGTAGACATTTGTTGGCAAACAATATCTTCACAAATCTGTTTCTATTGCGCTCAAAAGTGTAATAGACGTTTACCCTATTTATTCGGAAAAAAATGAGTAAAAACTTTGGATTAATATTGGCAGTAATAATTATCTGATTCAGACACATTGACAAGCCATCGTTCCGTTCAATATTGCATGATTTCAATCCAACAAAGGCCCAATAGAAATGAGAATTTTCTTTTGTCTTCTAACAGTGACTTTGTTTGAATAGGAACAAATTACTTACCTTTACTTTCCTCAATGATTATTAAAAAAGAATAGATCTTTATAACGAAAAATTCCGATTATCTAAACAACATGAAGATAGCCCAGCTGTCGTTTTTGATGCTTTGAGTTTTAAAGGAACCCGGGGATGATTAATATTTACGCAAAAAATGGTATTGAAAGATATCAAATCATCATTTGTATTGATGATAGTTTAATATTAATGATAAATAGAAGAATCATCGTTTGTCAGCTGAAACTTTAGAAGCTGATGTGAGACAAATGTGCCTTCAGAGCCACCTTTGGACAAAAGGTTACTTAACACTAATTCCCTTGTACCTCTTTGTTTGCCTTGGGCATCGATCTGTATTGAACCTTATCTGCCATCTGAAATTGAAATGCAATATGTTTTCGTGAATCAAGTTTCTTTACAGCAGAACAGTTTTCTATAATAAAGCAACGCACAAAAATTGAATAACTCATTGTTTGCTTATTTAAAAGAGCTCAATAATGTATTCATAGAAAAACACAATTAATTGGCAAAATGTGAGGAAATATATACTTATATATTATACTTGAAGTCACAATAGTGTCTTGTACTGTTTCTTTCAGATTATATCGCTACCTTCAAATATTAAGAGCCCTGCATAATCTGAATTATTTCATTACGTCGTTTCGCGAGACAATTTCGATGAAATTGCGGAGGGGTGGAGGAATTCTCGACCTGCTGTAGTCACATATTTCGTTCTCCCTTCTTAAGAATGTTATATATTAACGCACTCTAACTATGGTCTGGAATGATTCCTATTCATGAGTTGTAGACGTCCAGCGAAGTATTTGCTTCACCAGTTACTGCAATAACATCTATCCCTCCTTTACTGTATTTGAATCGGAATAGAAAAACATTGACTATTACAGTGTGTAAAGATCATCCTAATCTACCGTGTACTTGAAGGTTATCCGCAAACATCTTGCTTTCTATTACATTGTCCAATTCTTTGTCATTACCTGAAACACATATCATATGATAGTTGAAAAGACACTCAGAGCAACACTTCCTCGACACAAATGAGCACACAAAAGTGAATCCAGTCAACGTACCTTGTATCAAAACACCTTCTCGATAAATGTAAGTACATGTTTACATATAGCATGTAACATTTTGTTGTTGTTGTGGGATTTCTGTCACTGTGTATAGCCAACTGCATCCATATACAGTCAGTGGTCAGAGGTCATAACAGTGGGCATTCCCTATACCATACGAAGGTCATTTATTCTTTTTACTTAGTATATTTGTTTTGCTTTATATTAGTTATGATAACAAACACGTTGTGCATTTGTGTAGGCCAAATTTCAATTCCTTTGACAATACACCGATCTACTTGGAGTATATTTGTAGCTGAAACGATAAACCAGTTTGTTATAAACGGTTGCTTAATTAACTTGTTCGTTCGTATTTTGCTTTTTTATATACTACTCAGAATGTGCTAAATGTCACCTGTAGTTACTAATAACAAGCCTTCAGAATGGACGTCAATTATGGTATAAATCATGGTTAAGCGATACTGGTACAATGCTCATTTGTTCATCCAAAGCGAAATTGTTACAGAACTACAATAATTTTGCTATATCTGACTAAGGATTATTTTATTATGAAATGAAGTATCAGGAAGTTTTGAAATTAACTTGACGTCGTTTTGACGTCAGTTCACTTTATATTTACGTTTTTGACTATATGATCATTTAGTATAATAACTTGATGACTTCCAAATACTACTGATAACGTAAAACGTAAGTAATAGATTTCAAAACCATAAAAATAACATGTGATCTTTAGTCAAATTTCAATTGTATGATAAACGCGACATTGCAACCACATAAGATGATAGTAAATATGTTAACGTTGTGCAGAAAAAAGAACGCTTGTTCGGGCTGCGCTCTTACCTCGGGCACTTCTATTTCTGCAGAATATTTTATAAGGAAATAATTTAATATTCACTATAATTTACTTAAGATTCTTTTTATTCCGATGATAGAACCATCCAAAATGTTTTAATATTAAACCGTGCAAAAACGTTGTCGATGAGGTCAAACTGAATTGCACTATCAGATCTGTTCTAGCCAGGCATCATCGTTGATGACAAGGCCGAAATAACAAAAAAGCGCGGGATCTTTGCTTTCATTGAACAACAATGATAGAGCATTGATGCCTGCTCTGTAGCGGAAGTGCCGGATTCTCGGATTCTCGGATTCGTACAACGTACAACGTGTTGCTTTACTCGTTTCTGATTCACGTATCCATATAGTTACTTTCTCGCGTTTTTCGCCCTCAACGAGTGTTTATATTAGATCTGCTCATGAGTTGTGAAGGACCTTTTCTCTTACGTTTTCAATTAAATTGCGGTGAGGCCCTGACCAGATTTGTCATAGTGTAACCAGATAAATAGCGTTCATAGAATAAGCGACCCGGCGACGTTCTATTTAAAATAATCGACGATATGACTAAACACGCGCGTTTCCAATTCTGAAAATGGAGAGAGATATTCCAAAGAAAGTATGGTATTTTAAAGATTTCCGGACCTTTTGCGAGCGGTGTGCACTACACGGAAAGTCCGACTTTTAATCGACCTTTCTGAATAAAATCCTTTCACGAGTGACGATAAACAAGAGCACCGCGGTTCGAACGGCATACTTTTGTGTGTGATTTTTTTCGAAAATGGAACTTGAAACTTTCCGGCAAGTCTGAGTTATGGGCCTTGCTATACATGCGTATATTCTCTCTGGTATCAAAAGGACAAGAGTACCAAGTTCATTTAAAAAGCTTGAAGTCAGAACAGTTTTGAGTTATGGCTAACGAGACCGATGACAACGCCGAAAAACAAGGAAATGGTATCAAAATACCATGGCATTTTTATTCGAATATCTAAAACACATTTCCATAGGTTGCAGTATACCTAATCCGACGGTGCTTACTTGAGAAGGTAGTATACTCTTCAAAAGTTTCTTCTATATTATGTCGTCACTCTTTTTTGTGTGTTTTTATGCATGTATTACTTTATTGTTTCCATGTGAAATAGTCACGGGATGGACAAACTTTGTAATTTTCTTTAATTCATAATGAAAACCAATCGGATATGGTGCTAGTCTTAATTAAGATGATAAGATGCACATAGCGCGCTTACACATCCCCCACGCCCGTTTAACCGTGGCTGACCCCACACATCCCCAACGCCCGTTTAACCGTGGCTGACCCCACACATCCCCCACGCCCGTTTAACCGTGGCTGACCCCACACATCCCCAACGCCCGTTTAACCGTGGCTGACCCCACACATCCCCAACGCCCGTTTAACCGTGCCTGACCCCACACATCCCCAACGCCCGTTTAACCGTAGCTGATCCCTCGTTTTTCACTTGGTGGTGAAACATTTAAGATGTCATTCATCGCTTTTACACAACCACTTTTTTGGAGCTTAGTTATTATTTTTGGCATTATTCCTCGTTTAATGACAATCCCCTTTATGCTTCTAAATTATTTTATAAACAGCATGAGGGTGTGGTGTGGTAAAACCAAGCCAAACTACGCGGACGACTTTAGGAATTATATCACCCTTGATAACCTCATAAAGAATTCGCGCGTACAAGTATTCACATTTCGCTTTTCGATATACAATTGCATGTGGTAAGTCAAATGCATTCCTCATTGAAATATAATACATTCATGATCGATTATATTTTGCAAAAATAATTCGTATTAACATTTAAACAAGAGTTCATGAGAAAACGAACAAGAGACAAATTACTCATATATGTTTGTATTCAATTCAGTTTGTTGAACAAAAGAGATAAAAAAAATGTTGATAGAAGGCGTAGAAACCTCTGTGCGAACAAAAGAGGCAGCACAAGAACACCTGTATCGCCGGAAGTGGTAGGTGGGGCCAGAAAGGGAGGAATGGCAGCTTCTAAGACGAAAGCTGTCCCGGGTGTCGACACGGTTGGCGTCGACGTCATTCGGTCAATATGATAGACGGGAATATGAAAACAAACGAAAAATAAACAAGCAATGTATAACTAGATTGTATAGTACTCACTGAGACACTGTTTTAATCAATAACATAAGAAGATAATACACGCAAACTAGTAACTCGTGGGCAAAGTTTAAACCAGGCTAAACTGACTAAGACGAAACATTGATGACAGCAACACGCGGCCCTAAATACCCTTCGAAACTTCGTAAAAGTTGTGCACTAACCTTGCTCATGAGTGGTGCACTTACCATTGCTCATGATTAGTGCACATACCATTGCTCATGAGTGGTGCACTTACCATTACTCATGAGTGGTGCACTTACCATTGCTCATGAGTGGTGCACTTACAATTGCTTATGAGTGGTGCACTTACAATTACTCATGAGTGGTGCACTTACCATTGCTCATGAGTGGTGCACTTACAATTGCTTATGAGTGGTGAACTTACAATTGCTCATGAGTGGTGCACTTACAATTGCTCATGAGTGGTGCACTTACAATTGCTCATGAGTGGTGCACTTACCATTACTCATGAGTGGTGCACTTACCATTGCTCATGAGTGGTGCACTTACAATTGCTTATGAGTGGTGAACTTACAATTGCTCATGAGTGGTGCACTTACAATTGCTCATGAGTGGTGCACTTACAATTGCTCATGAGTGGTGCACTTACCATTGCTCATGAGTGGTGCACTTAATAGACCTCGTAAATAGTAGTTTAACCCTATACCGTATTATCTCAGGCCATTGTATCAAAACAGCCTATCCTTTATCTCTTGCATATACACCTTTTAACCGCTCCGATACAATTTTTACCTCGCTGCCGGTCAAATGCCGTTTCTTTAGAGTATTTATTATACTTACGTTGCTTCGTTTTCATATGGTCTATAGCTTTTCCATTAAGATATTGCATTCTGCAGTACATATGTAAAATATATTTAATAAAAAAGTGTCCCAATTTTCGACTAATGTGGGTGTTAACGTAGTCCAATCGTTGTAAAGCTGCACTCTAAAAGATTAACAGTTATGACATTTAACAAATATATCTCGGAATCAGCTTATTCTGGTGTCAATGCCTTCAAATCAGTCATGCAAGATAAGTCACAATAGAACAAATCTCAATTGGTTGAAAAACTGTGGTGAATTTTATTCTTCGTAAAGAGTTAGTAACATTTAGCCATAAAACATCAATTTCGAAACGTTGATATGAAAAACTACGGTTTGGTCTTTTGTCAGTAGTCTTATATCACTGGTTTCGACAAATTTACGCAAAAAAGTGTCATTCCTAAACAAAAAAAAACAGTTGACAAAACGGTCAAAATGTACGAGTGCAGCTATAAGGTGTCCGATATACAAGTGATCGTGTCATTTCATCGACCAATTGGCGAGTATGTATAATATGGATGTATTGGTGTACAATGTGATGTTAGTATCAAAATATAAAGGGAAATGCTTGCTCATATCTTATATGTACAATAAATGACTGAAGCTACACTAGAGAAAAGGCTTAGAGTTTGTGTTTCTGTTCTTGAAATCAATTGAAATTAAATTATGATGAAAGGCTTATTTTGCAATTATATAAGGCCGAAATGGCGTGCTTGTAACGTTATTCTTCGGTATAAGTTTAATGTGATATTTCTCTACACATCACAACCGTTTGAATGGTAATTAAATAATATGTGGTTGAAGACAATAATTTCAACGACTGACAAAGTGATAGTTAGACATTAAGTAAAATTTAGAATGGGCTAAGTGAGCGTAGAGAACGAGCCCTTCTTAATCATGAAAATCTTATCTCAGGTCATCTTATTAGAATACAACCTCATTGGCTGACACATTGTAAACGCGAAAACTGACGCAGGAATTGGGTATCGGATGATTGGCATGTGGAGGACCTTTAAACAACCGCGAAAGACGAAATTCTTAATGATTAAGCGTAGTACTTAATAAATGCCTATCTGCAATTGCATTGACTGACAATTTAGGCTGTATTCTAAATTGAATGTGAACTGATATGAACCTTGTTATGACCATTCCCCAATTAATCAGTTCCGGCCTGTTAGGGTCAACCTGTTGTAGTGGAGGCGGAATGTCCGGCTTCTGAACGATGATAACGATGCACTAAGCAGGACAGATTTTTTTCTTAAGATATATAAGAAGAACTTTTCCAAAGCTTACCAACAGCAGTGTTTCTTTTGAACATGGCAGGATTCGGTATGTGTTACTATGTTCTTTTTTAACCAAATTAAACTGCAACGGCTTTTAAGTGTATTTGCCTTAAATTGTAGATTACGGTATTACGTTTTTTTATTGAAGTATCATGTCAGATACATTTTTACAAATTTGTCGTATGCTTGCTGGCAACATAAAACAGAAATATTTCACTCCTCAATGGTACATTGGTACAGTAAAAAGGGGCAGCTGACTGAGCTTTATATATTTTACAAGAACAGAAATTACAACTATTAGTCGCAACGAAATCAAATGTTATATTTTGCTTATAAATGTGATATGATCATATTGAGGTAAAATAATAAAGACTTGTGAACAGAATGTGTTTTTGTAAACAATTAATTGTTTAAATTACACCATCAACGGGTCTGGGAATGGCGCTTTTCTACAATTTCGTGTAAAATGTTTGTGTTTAGATAAAACTGTTTTTTCCAAGAAGTATGTAAGTGAATTTAAATAATGTTTATAATGTTCTCATCATGACTAATATATTTGCATGACAACCTCCAAACCATTTTATTTTCAGCATTTACAATAGCGATAGTAATAGTGAGCTGCATCTTTGGTGAGTAAATATAGTCAATGTGTGTATACCACGTGATAAATTACGTCATATATGCTACGTCGGAAGGCAGAATTTTGCTTAAAATGAAGACGATATCTTTTCTTGTACAAGACCTTTTTCAAATGAAACAAAGGGCAGTCTATGCCTCTTAAAGAGCCCCGCATTTGTTTTATCATCGAAATTTGATAAAGTCATCAGTTTCATCAAACACTTCGACAAACTTGTTTCCAAAATCATGTTTTGACAGTGCTCCGTCAGACGGCCGTATTGTGAAAAGTGTTTAAAGTAACTAAACTCTCAATCAAACTCTGGTAAAAGGCCGAAGGCAAGGATCTGTAAGCGGCGTAGACTGCGCTATATTTCATTTAAAATGGTGAAGAAATAGTGAAAATATCTTTGTTTAAAGTATTTTTTTCAAATGAAAGTATTGCCTTCCGACGTAGCATTTATGACACAATTTATCACGTGGTTCACACACACTGGTAGTGATAATAATGTAAGTTGATCGTATCAATCCAGTTGTGAACTACTTCATTTTTACCAACATCAAAAGTATACGCTTTCTATAATCATGAGGGTCCTATTAGTGAATGGTGTGAGTAAATGGTCAAATCACTGTTAATACAAAGCGACTTATCATGTATATGCATGCGAAGGTTACAAGCAATACATATCACACAAACGTTTATCCATAACCCTACGACCTAGTGCAATGCGGCTATATAGAGCATACTAGGTTTGTGACATAGATAGAGAAAATTTACTTTACTGTTGTTAAGATGTGTCTTATAAAATGTTTTAACAAGAAATGAATATAATAACAATGTTATTGGAACTTCATTCGGATCTGGGAGGTGGTATTCCATTCTTGTACTCATAGTACATGCTTATTGGACTCGAGCACATAACAGCCTTTTGCAATGAGTATTCTGTTCACGAAATAATTTTAGTACAACACAAATTCAATTTCATAATATAAATTACATCCACATTTCATGATATAAATTACATCCACCTTTCATGATATAAATTACATCCAATTTCATGATATAAATTACATCCAATTTAATAATAAAAATTACATCCACACTTCATAATAAAAATTACATCCACACTTCATAATATAAATTACATCCACCTTTCATGATATAAATTACATCCACACTTCATGATATAAATTACATCCAATTTAATAATAAAAATTACATCCACACTTCATAATAAAAATTACATCCACACTTCATAATATAAATTACATCCTTATTTTATGATATAATTTACATCCACATTTCATGATATAAATTACATCATCCACATTTCATGATATAAATTACATCATCCTTTCATGATATAAATTACATCCACCTTTCATGATATAAATAACATCCAATTTCATGATATAAATTACATCCAATTTCATCATATAAATTACATCCACATTTCATGATATAAATTACATCCACCTTTCATGATATAAATTACATCATCCTTTCATAATATAAATTACATCCACACTTCATGATTTAAATTACATCCACATTTCATGATATAAATTACATCCACATTTCATAATATAAATTACATCCACATTTCATGATATAAATTACATCCACCTTTCATGATATAAATTACATCATCCTTTCATAATATAAATTACATCCACACTTCATGATATAAATTACATCCACATTTCATGATATAAATTACATCCACCTTTCATAATATAAATTACATCCAATTTCATAATATAAATTACATCCACATTTCATAATATAAATTACATCCACATTTCATAATATAAATTACATCCACATTTCATAATATAAATAACATCCAATTTCATAATATAAATTACATCCACATTTCATAATATAAATTACATCCACACTTCATAATATAAATTACATCCACACTTCATAATATAAATTACATCCACATTTCATGATATAAATTACATCCACACTTCATAATATAAATTACATCCACATTTCATAATATAAATTGCATCCACACTTCATGATATAAATTACATCCACACTTCATGATATAAATTACATCCAAATTTCATCATATAAATAGCATCCACATTTCATGATATAAATTGCATCCACACTTCATAATATAAATTACATCCACATTTCATGATATAAATAACATCATCCTTTCATGATATAAATTACATCCACCTTTCATGATATAAATAACATCCAATTTCATGATATAAATTACATCCAATTTCATCATATAAATTACATCCACATTTCATGATATAAATTACATCCACCTTTCATGATATAAATTACATCATCCTTTCATAATATAAATTACATCCACACTTCATGATTTAAATTACATCCACATTTCATGATATAAATTACATCCACATTTCATAATATAAATTACATCCACATTTCATGATATAAATTACATCCACCTTTCATGATATAAATTACATCATCCTTTCATAATATAAATTACATCCACACTTCATGATATAAATTACATCCACATTTCATGATATAAATTACATCCACCTTTCATAATATAAATTACATCCAATTTCATAATATAAATTACATCCACATTTCATAATATAAATTACATCCACATTTCATAATATAAATTACATCATCCTTTCATAATATAAATAACATCCAATTTCATAATATAAATTACATCCACATTTCATAATATAAATTACATCCACACTTCATAATATAAATTACATCCACACTTCATAATATAAATTACATCCACATTTCATGATATAAATTACATCCACACTTCATAATATAAATTACATCCACATTTCATAATATAAATTGCATCCACACTTCATGATATAAATTACATCCACACTTCATGATATAAATTACATCCACATTTCATAATATAAATAGCATCCACATTTCATGATATAAATTACATCCACACTTCATAATATAAATTACATCCACATTTCATGATATAAATAACATCCACATTTCATAATATAAATTACATCCACACTTCATAATATAAATTACATCCACATTTCATGATATAAATTACATCCACACTTCATAATATAAATTACATCCACATTTCATAATATAAATTACATCCACATTTCATAATATAAATAACATCCAATTTCATAATATACATTACATCCAATTCCATAATATAAATAACATCCAATTTCATAATATACATTACATCCAATTCCATAATATAAATAACATCCAATTTTATAATATAAATTACATCCAATTCCATAATATAAATAGCATCCAATTTCATAATATAAATTACACTCACCTTTCTTTCTACTACAATGTACTACCAACTGACATTTCTCACTCTTTCCTTTAAAGCTGTACTTTCGCAGATTGAACGTTTTGACAACTTTTTAACTTTTTGTCTTGGAACTAACCAATTTTTGCGAAAATCCATGGAAACCAGTTATATAAGACTGCTGACAAAAAAATTAGATCGCAGACTTTTATATTAAAGTTAAAAAAATGATGTTTAATGCATTTTTTTAAAACCGTTAGTTTAAGCCATAAAACACTAATCTTCGGACGGAAAAATCAAAATCTGCGATCTGATCTTTCGTTAGCAATCTTATATCATTGGTTTGCAGATATTTACGCAAAATTTTGCTCTTTCCAAGACAAAAAATAAAAAAGTTGTAAAACTGGCAAATCTGTTAGAGTGCAGCTTTAATAACGGCTAACACAAATAGACATCTCAATTATTTTCTCAATATTTGTTCTACACGACCTAAATCTTGGATTTACATTTAAATCAGGGGCGGCTTAATATAAAACAATGATCAGAACTAAGAACTATTTACGTTATTCAAAACGAAAAACGCACTTAGACAATGACGTCAACGTGCAGCGTTTGGGACTGAAGTAGGACTTACAATCCTATACTGGGTGAGTACCTGAATCGGAACACTTTCCGCACTTTTTGAAATATTTTTAGTTAGATTTGCACCACAGCATACTAGGATTCAAGACCAATGGGTTGATATAAATGGTGTTTTTCAAGATACTTCCAATCTGCATGAAATGTACTTTATTAACAGCACAGTCAAGGACTGCCATTTTTGTCCCTGGAGTACCTAAATATGGAACAGTTTTAATTCGTATTTATTTTTGTGTTTTATTTTAAAGTTGTTGCTACATGTTTTGTTTAAGTAAACTAAAAAATTATTTTATTTCCAGCTTGTCTTTTTGTCAGTAAAATTTGACGATTTAAGTAAAAAAAAATACAGACTGTGCCAGTATGCTGTAATTGTGGCAAGCATAAAGTCGGTTCTCCGAGTTCCATGTATTGACATTTGAACATGAACAACTTTGAATGATAGCAGCATTTTAAATACATACCGGAGTATCGTGTTATTTGGGACGTGTATTTAAGGCAAGCGTCTATATTGATTAAAATCGTAAATAAACAGTTAGATCAAAATCGGAAAAACGCTTTTATAACGGGTGTTCCATATTTAGGTACAGTTCCGATTTAGGTACTCACCCAGTACGGTCTTTTTCACACCTTTGTTTTGTTTAAAACCACCGATCACTGTTATGAGTATTTCTTGTTTGTCATTATTTCGTTTTCACCAATTCAGCAAAAAGTACAACTCCACATCTGGGTATATATTGAAGAAAATGAGTTTCAGTACAAGCATGCGAGTACAACTCCACATCTGGGTATATATCGAATATATTGAGTTTCAGTACAAGCATGCTAGTACAACTCAACATCTGGGTATATATTGAATATGTTGAGTTTCAGTACAAGCATGCGAGTACAACTCAACATATGGGTATATATTGAATATGTTGAGTTTCAGTACAAGCATGCGAGTACAACTTAACATCTGGGTATATATTGAAGAAAATGAGTTTCAGTACAAGCATGCGAGTACAACTCCACATCTGGGTATATATTGAATATGTTGAGTTTCAGTACAAGCATGCGAGTACAACTTAACATCTGGGTATATATTGAAGAAAATGAGTTTCAGTACAAGCATGCGAGTACAACTCAACATCTGGGTATATATTGAATATATTGAGTTTCAGTACAAGCATGCGAGTACAACTCAACATCTGGGTATATATTGAATATATTGAGTTTCAGTACAAACATGCGAGTACAACTCAACATCTGGGTATATATTGAATATGTTGAGTTTCAGTACAAGCATGCGAGTACAACTCAACATCTGGGTATATATTGAATATGTTGAGTTTCAGTACAAGCATGCGAGTACAACTCAACATCTGGGTATATATTGAATATGTTGAGTTTCAGTACAAGTATGCGAGTACAACTCAACATCTGGGTATATATTGAATATGTTGAGTTTCAGTACAAACATGCGAGTACAACTCAACATCTGGGTATATATTGAATATGTTGAGTTTCAGTACAAGTATGCGAGTACAACTCAACATCTGGGTATATATTGAATATGTTGAGTTTCAGTACAAGCATGCGAGTACAACTCAACATCTGGGTATATATTGAATATATTGAGTTTCAGTACAAGCATGCGAGTACAACTCAACATCTGGGTATATATTGAATATGTTGAGTTTCAGTACAAGCATGCGAGTACAACTCAACATCTGGGTATATATTGAATATGTTGAGTTTCAGTATAAGCATGCTAGTACAACTCAACATCTGGGTATATATTGAATATATTGAGTTTCAGTACAAACATGCGAGTACAACTCAACATCTGGGTATATATTGAATATGTTGAGTTTCAGTACAAGCATGCGAGTACAACTCAACATCTGGGTATATATTTTCAGTACAAGCATGCGAGTACGACTCAACATCTGGGTATATATTGAATATGTTGAGTTTCAGTACAAGCATGCGAGTACAACTCAACATCTGGGTATATATTGAATATGTTGAGTTTCAGTACAAGTATGCGAGTACAACTCAACATCTGGGTATATATTGAATATGTTGAGTTTCAGTACAAGTATGCTAGTACAACTCAACATCTGGGTATATATTGAATATATTGAGTTTCAGTACAAGCATGCGAGTACAACTCAACATCTGGGTATATATTGAATATGTTGAGTTTCAGTACAAGCATGCGAGTACAACTCAACATCTGGGTATATATTGAATATATTGAGTTTCAGTACAAGCATGCGAGTACAACTCAACATCTGGGTATATATTGAATATGTTGAGTTTCAGTACAAGTATGCGAGTACAACTCAACATCTGGGTATATATTGAATATGTTGAGTTTCAGTACAAGTATGCTAGTACAACTCAACATCTGGGTATATATTGAATATGTTGAGTTTCAGTACAAGCATGCGAGTACAACTCAACATCTGGGTATATATTGAATATGTTGAGTTTCAGTACAAGCATGCGAGTACAACTCAACATCTGGGTATATATTGAATATATTGAGTTTCAGTACAAGCATGCGAGTACAACTCAACATCTGGGTATATATTGAATATGTTGAGTTTCAGTACAAGTATGCTAGTACAACTCAACATCTGGGTATATATTGAATATATTGAGTTTCAGTACAAGTATGCTAGTACAACTCAACATCTGGGTATATATTGAATATATTGAGTTTCAGTACAAGCATGCGAGTACAACTCAACATCTGGGTATATATTGAATATATTGAGTTTCAGTACAAGCATGCGAGTACAACTCCACATCTGGGTATATATTGAATATATTGAGTTTCAGTACAAGCATGCGAGTACAACTCCACATCTGGGTATATATTGAATATATTGAGTTTCAGTACAAGCATGCGAGTACAACTCAACATCTGGGTATATATTGAATATGTTGAGTTTCAGTACAAGCATGCGAGTACAACTCAACATCTGGGTATATATTGAATATATTGAGTTTCAGTACAAACATGCGAGTACAACTCAACATCTGGGTATATATTGAATATGTTGAGTTTCAGTACAAACATGCGAGTACAACTCAACATCTGGGTATATATTGAATATATTGAGTTTCAGTACAAGCATGCGAGTACAACTCCACATCTGGGTATATATTGAATATATTGAGTTTCAGTACAAGCATGCGAGTACAACTCCACATCTGGGTATATATTGAATATATTGAGTTTCAGTACAAGCATGCGAGTACAACTCAACATCTGGGTATATATTGAATATGTTGAGTTTCAGTACAAGCATGCGAGTACAACTCAACATCTGGGTATATATTGAATATATTGAGTTTCAGTACAAACATGCGAGTACAACTCAACATCTGGGTATATATTGAATATGTTGAGTTTCAGTACAAACATGCGAGTACAACTCAACATCTGGGTATATATTGAATATGTTGAGTTTCAGTACAAACATGCGAGTACAACTCAACATCTGGGTATATATTAAATATGTTGAGTTTCAGTACAAGCATGCGAGTACAAAGGAAAGATCTATGAGCAAGGCGAGGTGTGGACGGATGGATGTGACTATAATTGTACATGTGTTAACAAGACAGTCGGCAGCTACCAATGCAGAGATATGTAAGACATTATATTTTGTATTAAATTATATCGTCATTATGACAGCAAACAAGAATTGTGATAACATATTCATGACAAAATATAGTGCGCTTCAGAACTTCAGCTTGCATACTGTAAATGCTGTTGAAGGTTTCGTCGTATTATGGCCTGAGTAATCAGAGTTTAATGTCTAAACTATTGTCCGCCCGTCTCCTGTGCTTGCAAATAATATACTGGTTGTTTATAAACAACAATAGTGAAATAGGGAATGTCTCATTTATGACAATGTCTATATGTCCCCGGTTAAAAACCTATATTTGTTATATCAATGTCAAGACGTCCCTGTTTTAATATAAATCTCTTTAATTAGATGTCCCCCGTCAATATACGTACCATTCGGATGCACGTCGGTCATACCGCCAGGGAAATGTTGTCCTTCGGTGTCCTGTCCCGGCCATACAGTGACCGCAGGCATGACCACTTCTCAGACAGTGGAGCCGTGTACAGACAAATTACTTACGTGTCATTTATTGGATCAAAGCTTTTACTGCATTGGAATGTACTATAATTGGGCGGTGGAAAACTGTCGAAACTATTGTGGTTATTGTGACGTGTTAAGTACAAGTAAGTCATTGCAGAGCTTTTCAATGCCTTGTAGGTTCTTTTCTCAATACATTAGTAACGTATTAGGTGAATGTAGTCTTTTCTTGAAATTTAAAGCAATATTCACCAAATGTATTTCCATATTTTCAAAGATGAACCTTTTGCTTTATAAATACTTTTACATTATTACTATTTTATAAACTTTTACAATTGAAATAAATGAAAAAGTTACTGATTGGACACTTTTTAACTAAAAATAGAATATGTAGCCATATAAGGAAAATAGTATATTTTAATAAGACATACCGCTCTTTTGAACACTACTTGCGCAAATTAAGATATGCGTTACAAGTCTAAACATTTATATTACTTCGGGCGCAGAACGTACTCCACAGCGCCACCACTATTCGACCCTAGAGCAACAGCGCCACCACTTGAATTATTATGTGCATATTTCCTTTTTAAGAAGTGCTTATTAGTTCGGTTGTGTTCCGGTGTAAATTCTTAGCATAACTGTTTAATTTTGCTATGCGCCAAAATGTACTTACAGTGTGTGTAAGCATCGAAGTGTACTTTAAATGCTTGCAGATCTCAAAATATGCACCGATTTTAAGTCCGATTCGGGAGAATTTTAATCAATCACAACAGTTCGCACAATAATGAAACGAAATCGTTGCCAACCTGCAGTTAACGTGTTCTTACACGGTACCACATTGTCCGATTTACGGAATATATAAAAAAAATCAAATGAAATATAAATCATAATCACTTGTGTAGAAGTAAACACAGCGCACAGCTGCACCACGGTAGTGTCGACGGCTAATTTTCTAAGCACCAGCATTAAGTGGTGGAGCTGGCGGTTAGTGGTCGTGTAATACTGTGCATGGTTTTGATATTCATTTAAAAAAGCTGCACTGACTCAGGAATTACCCCACAAACAATCTTTATTACAAGTCAAACATTCAAACCATTCAGATACTAATCATCCCACTTGATTACTACGGCCGATTATCATTTTTAGAGGAACTTCTTGTTTATTTTTAAGCCACCTTCCCGCCATGTTAGTAGATCATCTAAGAAATTGCTTTTGCTTATCAAACGGTTAACCAACTTGCCTTCAAATAGGAGTAAAGGAAATGTGTTAGTAAGCGAGCCCTTGGTGAGCTACTCAACATATTTCCTGGACGAGTTGAATAAAAATGTGTAATAAATGACGACGAGTGCCAGATTCTTTTGATCACATGCCTTCTCTAGTATTAAATAACTAAAAACATCTACTTAAAGTCTTTTATCTAATTATATGCCGAATACCACAAACTGACAAAGCAATGATTCTTCTAGCGATACATGCATTGCAGAAATCTAGTACCCTGTTGATTCTAAAATGAAAACTAAATGCGATCTTTTTAATACAATAAGTAAAATAGATATTGAGATTATTTCCAGTAATGCTCACAAAATAAAGACTACAGTTTTTAACGATATTTGCATTCTTTTAATTGATGACATCACACCGGTTAGATGACGTCATAATTTGTAATATGTTTCAGAACGCAGGTTTAGATTATATTTTTATTAGAAATCAAGAATGAATTCAATTTTTTCCCTAATGATTTAAAGCGACTTGTTCATAGTTTGTAAAATGCATTTTCTACGAAAGAAAAGTATGACGAAACAAATCATAAGGAGTGTTTTTAAGGCTGCACTATCGCAGATTGAACGTTTTGACAACTTTTTTTTATTTTTCGTCTTTGAACGAGCCAATTTATGCGAAAAAAAAACATGGATACCAGTGATATAAATCTGCTGACAAAAGATCAGGTCGCAGATTTTCATATTTAAGGTCAAAAATGGATGTTTTATGCATTTTTTCTGAAACCGTAACGGTAAACGTAAATAACGGTTCAGCCATAAAAAATATTTAAAAAATATGAAAATCGGCGGTCTGATCTTTTGTCAGCAGTCTTATATCACTGTTTTGCAGATATTTACGCAAAATTGGCTCATTCCAAGACAAAAAAAATATATATATATAAAGTTGTCAAAACGGTAAATCTGTGAGAGTGCAGCTTTTGAACTAAGATATTGAGAGCCGACAAATGTTGATATTTTCCTAAGTTTTGTCTTTAAAGACCACACTTTGGAAGAACGTTAGCAACGCAATTCGCAAAAAGGCTGTTGCGTGATTGTTTCATCACATTATCACGTGATGTTACCAATGTCTTCGATAAAGTTTAAAATCTCAAATCATAGTTATATCAGACCTTTTGGCGTCGAGTTTTCTTATTTTGTTTCTTTATTGTTCCGGCGTGGGTTCGCTCCCCACTAAAACCAGTATATCTTTTTGTACTTTACGGATTTTTCTACAGTTTCTGTATTAAAGAGCTATAAAATAAGAGTTTTCTGATGCTTTTTTGAGTAAACTTATTTTAGTCCAAAAACATTAGCGAGTCCCTTTAAATGGAATACTTTAGTTCACACTACATCATAAAAGCAAAATAAAGAAATAATCACATGAATTAATGGAATACTACATAATTAAACAATTATTGTTTCAAATTAAGTTTTTTTTACAAAAAAGTGATGTTCTATCGTTTTATTAATCACGTGTACTCCAAATAATATGTGTTTTATATTAAACTGAAAACAAGCTATACCATTTTTTATATATTTTATTTATTAGATACAAGTATGAACTGTGTGATTGAACACCATTTGACGCAACTTTTGAAATGCATTATGCCATAAAACGTGGTGGTAGCGTATGAAATACCAGAAGTATTGGAATTGGTCAAGTAAACATACGTGAGGTTGCACTGTCAATTACTTTCGTGACTCAAGGCCAATTCAAGTTCAGGTTTGCAAATGACGGCAATTCAGAAGTTAAAATAATTAAAATATTTAAAATAATATATCTCTTACTAACCATATTGAGTATTGGTCTGGTCATTTTTTATCTGTTTAATGTGAGTAGGTTTAATCTTGTTATGTATGCGGATTTTAAAGTCATCGAGTGACCTTTGTAAAACTGTGTATATCAATATTTCAAGTATGCCAATTGCGTGCCGTCTTAACTTGAGACCATAAACTGTTGCAAGCAATACGAATATATTCAGTTCAAAATTTCAGTGAATTTTTTTTTATTGAGAATCATCATACCAAATTTATATCTTCATTATGTAGATAAATAGTGTGTGTATACCACGTGATAAATTACGTCATATATGCTACCTCGGAAGGCATTTTGCTCAAAACTCTCAATCAAACTCTGGTAAAAGACCGAAGGCAGAGCTCTGTAAGCGGCGTAGACTGCGCCATGTTTCATTTCAAATGGTGAAGAAATAGTGAAGTTATCTTTGTTTAAAGTCTTTTTTTTCAAATCAAAATATTGCCTTCCGACGTAGCATTTATGACGCAATTTATCACACACTGATTATCTAAATAAAGAATGCTAATAAGTTACAAATATTCTTAGCAAATTGTTTGTGGGAAATGTTTGACATAAGGAAATATGTTAATATATGCTTATATGTTCTCTTTTTAGACACCCACAACACCGCGCCTTCAAGTAAGTGACGTGCCGATATCTTTCATCGTACATTTATACTTTAGGTCATCATGTTGAATACTTGCTTTAGATAGGTCAGTTACAAAGTATAGTGTACATATCACGTGGTTAAAAGGTCTTTATGTGAACGTAATATGTATGTGTGTTTCGGAAAATTTTCAGACGGACAATATCGCTTATGTCTTTTAAAAAATGTTGTGCATTGTAAGAGTAGTGAATGATACATATACTGATCACGTAAGCACTTCCTTACTAAAGTATATTCACTATTTAATGCTGCACTCTCACAAATAAAAGTTTTGACAACCTTTTTTTGTCCTGGAACGAGCCCATTTAATATATGAAAAATTGATGCTTTATGCATTTTTCTTAAACCGTTCGTAACGCATTTATCAATAAAACATCACTTTTCGAACGGAAATATGAAAATCTGCGATCTGATCTTTTGTCAGCAGTGATAATCACTGGTTTGCAGACATTATGCAAAAAAAATGGCTCATTCAAAGGCAAAAAAAGTTGTCCAAACCGTGAATCTGTGAGAGTGCAGCTTTAAAGCGTGAATGGGTGAAGAAATGTTACTCTTTTGCTTGATCCTCCATCCAGGCATTCATTATCATGTACTATGCTTAATCATTAAGAATTTCAAATTTTGCGGGTGTTTAAAGGTCCGCCCACTGCCACTCATCCGATACACAATCCTTGCGTCAGATTTTGTGTTGACAGCCAATAAGTTAGATGACATGAATTAAAATCGTAATGATTAAGAATGGGCGGAGTGAGCATATCTATACGGAAGTATAGATATACCAAATATGTATGCTATTATCACGCGCTTTGTGTTGCAGCATTTGTAATTTAGCGGGAAAACAATGAGAAACACCAATGTCCGTCTGAGAAAAATGTCCGAAATAACCATCAACTTTCTGTTTTTCATATGACGTAAAAGTAAGTGTAATAATCATTAAGTGCTCAACCCATTCCTAATCGTCACGATTTAACTTAATAAATTATATCTAGTAGATCGATAGACGGAATAAAGAACATTGAGATTGTACAAACAAAAATTATGATGATATTAATTGGTCCTTGATAACATACCTTTTGATCCAACGTGGCCTTTAATCATTTTGACTTAGTTTTTAAAACGAGAAACGGTCTGTTCAATTTTATAAAGAGGTAATGCTATGTTGAGCTGAATAATACAACCTTGAGTATATCGTATGCATGATAGTGTACGTTAAATTTGATATAGAATAATTACATAAGCCTGCAATTGGATGATGATGTCTGAACATTTACGATATTATATTTATTTTAAGAAACTTGTGCGTACAGAGGTAAATACTACGACGAGGGCGACTCATGGACGGACTGTCCGTTCCACTGTACCTGCGTGGACGGCTCGACGGGGAACTTCAGTTGTGAAGATGGGTAAGCAAACAATAGATATACACATTTTTCTCAGGACAAAACATTATAGTTGCTTTTATTAATATAAGTTCTAGTTTTTAAAATGATAATTGACCCGTTTTATCAGTTAAAGGTACACATTTAACAAAGTAAAAAAAATCATTTGAATTTTTAAGTTATAAACTTTGGACAGAACTTATTTGACCATGGTTGAGTCGATAAAAAGCAAGCTGTTAGCCAGTTCGACAGTAAACACTTGACAGTGTCCTTTCGTGAAGCATTAAAATTAAATATGGATAGCCGACTGGGTCGGTACAGGCACACGGCACACGAAACAACACTAAACGATACAAATAGAACGTTTCAATATCCACAACAAGGTACAAATTACAACAATCATGGCGGTATATGTTCTGCCGAACAATTCTAGATCGTGGCGAACCTTTGTACTTGTAAATTAGTTCAACAAACGGCAGTCACAATTGCAATTTGATGCGGTCCAAACTGGAAATGGCACACTGTAATCTATCAACGAAATCATTGACACACCAAGACAACTTGGATTTCAGTTTCAGTTCAAATTTAGCGATTTTACAACGTAATACATATACTTATTACTGGACACTCTTTTGATATCGTTCATTACGCTATTGTGAACTCGTGCGTTGTGACAACAAGGCCAATTTTTAATATTTAAAATTAATTGAAACGCTAAACAAAAATACTAACAGTAGTATTCTTATTTAAAAACATGACTTATAATCTGTTTTACATCTGTTTTAGATGCAGCCATATACCTCCGCTTCCGCCCGTCTGTCAGGAGTCGACGGATTGTTGTGCCAAAATTGGATGTGGTGCCACAAACTTCGTTGGAAAGTAATTCAACCAACATCGACTGATCCTTGAGGACCATGTTATTCTAAAACTAATATCAACCTCCTATCGTTTTTGTGATAAATTTCATTAAAATTATCAATGAAATATAAATAAATATGCATACAATTCACATGTGTTAAGTTTGCAAGCATTCGGGGCAGTAGATCATATATCTCATATCGAATCAATTTCTTATGCCATTTGTTCTGTGTTCACGCATTGTCATATTACTGTGTGTACACAATACCATATTACGGTGTGTACACAATGCCATATTACTGTGTGTACACAATGCCATATTACTGTGTGTACACAATGCCATATTACTGTGTGTACACAATGTCATATTACGGTGTGTACACAATGTCATATTACGGTGTGTACACAATGTCATTTTACAGTGTGTACACAATGTCATATTACAGTGTGTACACAATGTCATATTACTGTGTGTACACAATGTCATATTACAGTGTGTACACAATGTCATATTACTGTGTGTACACAATGTCATATTACTGTGTTTACACAATGTCCTATTACTGTGTGTACACAATGTCATATTACTGTGTGTACACAATGCCATATTATTGTGTGTACACAATGTCATATTACAGTGTGTACACAATGTCATATTACTGTGTGTACACAATGTCATATTACTGTGTGTACACAATGTCATATTACTGTGTTTACACAATGTCCTATTACTGTGTTTACACAATGTCCTATTACTGTGTGTATTAAAGTGTGTACACGATGTCATTTTACAGTGTGTACACAATGTCATATTACAGTGTGTACACAATGTCATATTACTGTGTGTACACAATGTCATATTACAGTGTGTACACGATGTCATTTTACAGTGTGTACACAATGTCATATTACAGTGTGTACACAATGTCATATTACTGTGTGTACACAATGTCATATTACTGTGTTTACACAATGTCCTATTACTGTGTGTACACAATGTCATATTACTGTGTGTACACAATGTCATATTACTGTGTGTACACAATGTCATTATTCTATGTTCACACAATACTATTACAATGTGTTAACGCGATATCAGTTTACTATGTTTATGCATTGCCACACTACTGTGTTTACATATTGCCATACTTCTGTGTTTACACATCACCAAACTTCTGTTTGCACATCGCCATTCTGATGTATTTACACAATGCCATTGTGCTGTGTTTACACAATGAAATTCAGTGTTTACACAA
The DNA here is from genome assembly GCF_026914265.1 of Mya arenaria. Taxonomy (NCBI): domain Eukaryota; kingdom Metazoa; phylum Mollusca; class Bivalvia; order Myida; family Myidae; genus Mya; species Mya arenaria. The sequence continues at coordinate 63,744,263 of NC_069129.1, read as the reverse complement.
TACCATTCGACTGTGTTAACACAATGCCATTCTACTATTTTTACACAATTTCATCTAATAGCCACAGAAAGGTTGTGTTCATCGTAAATGGAAGGATTGACAAAAATGTGTCTGGTTTTACGGATATTTTCAACTCGTACAGCCTGACAAGAAATTCTGAGATTTGGTGGAGTGTATTAAAGGCCTCCTCACACATAAGCGAACCCCCCCCCCCCCCCCCCCCCCCGACGTCAACATGCGTGTACTGGCGAATAGGACTTGAGTTAATTTCGTTCCCATTAGTATATGTACGTTGTACATCGTTGATGGTGTTCGTATGAATGCGTTTGTGAGCTTCGGCTTCGGTTGCGATAAGTCTTGTTCGTCGGAATATTTGGAAAATGTTGAAAAATTAAAGTTTTGTCTATCATTCGTTAAAATTCGTTTCAATACGTTAACCATTCAGAATGTCTTCGCATAGCGTTCGTCAACTGTCGTTTGAGTTTGCTCGTTTTCAGCTAATTTGCATATCAAGCGATCGAGGACGATTCCATGACGAATCTTTGCGATAGTTTGCGAATTTGTACGAAATGTAGCGAATAATTACGTATTGTAGCTAACTGAATCCGAAATTTCATTACAAATTGAAGCGAATTGTGACGATTGGTTGACGTTAAGAAAACGAACGGCAGACCCTTGCATACGAATCATTACGATGGGTAACTACGACATACGAATCAACGCGAATCATTACGCATCTACATTTCTTGAGTAGTTTTGAGTATCTCAACAGTTTTGTGTATTCCTGAATTTCATATATAAAAGGTGGAGGTTAAATACCAAGATTATTTGTTATTCCTTCGTCAAAAATGGAAGATCTACAACGCCTGACGCTGCAGTATGTGGCGGCTATGGCCCACCAAGAAGCAACAACTTAACATCCACCAGTTCATCAGAGGCCGATTTAGGGGAAGAAGAGGAGCCAGAGCATGTCGCATCTGGAGTAGACCATGGCTGCATCCCGAGAGACGGCGCCAATTTGGCATCTACGATCAGCTCATGGTTGAGCTCAGAAGAGAAGATCTTGGAACCTTCAAGAAATTCCTCTGCAGGCCAACTGAAATGTATGATGAAATATTCGAGAGGATCCGCCATCGCCTCTCGAAAGAGCACGCCTGGTACAGGGAGCCCTTGGATCCAGGCCTCAAATTAGCTGCCACTATACGCCACCTGGTTTCTGGTGTCAAGTACTCAGACATGCAGTACTCATGGAGGGTCGCTGAGAATACGCTCTCTGAAGTAGTTAGAGAAGTCTGTCATGTGAGGAATAATATTATGTTGATGAGGTTATGACAGCCCCCTCCACACCTAAAGAATGGAAACAACTGGCTGATGGGTTCCTCAAGAAGTGGAACTTTCCAAATTGTGTTGCTGCCATTGATGGCAAACATATAGCCATCAGAAAGCCTGCCAGCTCTGGTTCCTTATATTATAATTATAGGGGTTTCTACAGCATTATCTTACTTGCCATTGTCGACTCAGACTACAAGTTCGTGTGGTGTGACGTCGGTGGTGAGTATAAGACCACATAAATTTTACTACATTTGTAATTATATAAATTATATATTGATTATTAATTATATATTATAAGTATTGCTATTTTCAATGTATACTGACACTTTCTTATCATTTTGTATTTTCAGGATATGGTTCAAGTGGAGATGCCAGGATCTATAATGCATCAGAATTCCTGGAGATGATGTATGATGGTTCCATTGGAGTTTCAGACCCACAGCCCTTTCCCAATGACACAGTCGACATGTACTTTTTCTTGGTGGGGGATGACGTCTTCAGCCTCAGTGAGCACATGCAGAAACCCTATGGAGTGAGAGCCCTGACCGGAGAGAAAAGAATTCTCAACTACCGGTTATCCAGGGCTAGGAGGGTATCAGAAAACGCCTTTGGCATTTTGGCCAATCGATTCCAGGTAATTATCTTTTTTTGCCAAACATACAGTCGAACTTCGCTAGCTCGAAGTTCCAAGGACTATTCCCTGCAACTAATATAACGTGCTTACACAACAAAAACCTTTATGTTTTGGTCCATAAATAATTTGTTCGATAAGCATAAATTCGAACCAACCGAGTTCGACCTATCGAAGTTCGACTGTTATTTCATTTATAAAAGAATTTTTTCACGTTATTTTTTACGCATGACATTATTTCGGTCATTTCAGATACTCCTGTCAAAGATGAACCACAGTCCATCCACAGTGAGACTGATTGTCAATACATGCTGCATTCTACACAATTTGATGAGGATGAGGTACCCCAGTATGCAGAATGCACAGGTTGACCATGAGGACAGAAGTGGCGACCTGGTCCCTGGGGAATGGAGGAGAGATCGCAAATTGGAGGATACCAGGACTGTCAATATCAGGGGCCACAACACAGCAAGCAAAAAAGGGAAGATTGTGAGAAATACTCTGAAACACTGGGTCAACTCTCCAGCTGGAAGTGTGCCATGGCAAGACAGGATGGTGCCAAGTTAGAGGTTAAAATTAAGTGTAATTTAGTGGAAATAAATTTAAAAATAATAAAGTATTTTTATTTTCGAAAATAGAATTGTTACCTCAAAGTCTAATCTAAATAAAGAAATGAATCGCAATACTAGTTCAAAATATTGATAAAGGAAAGTAAATAAATTATAATAAACTTAAAAATGGTTTGGAAGTCAATTGTAAAAAACATCAAAACTTTGCAATATTAATTAAATTGAGCCATATCAAGGGGATATGGGTCTTATGGTGTTGCAAAAAGTATAGATCAATTCCTAATAAAGGGAGTGAAGACACAACAATAATATACCCGACATTTTTATTTAAATTATTGGGCTTAATAAGAGAATTAATTATACAAAGACAAGAAATTTTATATTCAAAAATTATTTAATTAACAAAAACCTGCAATCAACATACAATGATACAAAAGCAACAAATACAGTGATCATATTTCTCCTCAGGATGACCAGGCTGCTAATCAGACTGCACCTCTGGTTCCTCGAGTTTATCTTGCTCTACAGAAGCAGCCTTTCTCGCTTTAGACGTTTTTCCTCTTCCCCTTGGCATTCCTTTGCAAAATGTTTTGTAAAACTTAAAAAAAATTGAAAATCAAACAGCACTATGACGTGGTGTTGAGTCAGAGAAAATTAGAAGCAAATTGACCCCACCTTTTCGCAAGTCATGTATAGCGTCCGGTAACGGCCGGATGATGAAATACGCTTTCGGAAAGCTTCGGACGGATTCGGATGCATGCGCAAAGTGGCGCTTTAGTTCGCATGTTTGCGTTCGTAGTCGCTAATAAAAAGAACAAATATTGTTCGCGCGACCGAACGCATTTTAGCGAACAACAGTAACCGTTCGTCACACTTCGTAAATCATTCGAAACAAATAGTTCCCCTACGTTTAAATAATTACAGTTTGAATATTTCAGCCGACCTGCAAGTAATGAAATATTCAAATAAGCTAATATTTATGTGTACAAAGTCTAAGTGACATTACAATGTAATTTTTGTAATAAGTAAGTCAATGAAAAAACTAAATAAATATATATTATGTAGGGATTTGAAACTGAACTTTGACATTCTCAAAGCTTAACAACATAAGCTAAGGCTTTAAAGAGTTTCAAATGGGAGTTTTCATTAGGGATGTGCTACCTTAATAACTAAATAAAGACATGGAAAATTATTAGTTTTATAACTTTATTTAAATTAGACCACATCGTATCCGGGACAGCTTGTGTGTATTCGACAGCATATTTATTTCCTTGTGTAATGTTCTATTTTATTCTGTTTGAGCATCTCATTCGTACAATGATATTATCATTATGAGTTTGCTTGAACACAGATTTATACCTTCAAATTTAGTATGAATGCTATGTCGAAAATCTGTCTCTAAATGGCTGTGTCGTGTCTTTCAGTAGTTCTTGTTTTTAATCAGACTTTATTTATTCATTTGCATATGCTGTCTGTATCTGACCGTTGAGTACTTGAACTTAGTTTATAAGAGTATATAATTGTTTTAGTTATTCTTCCTCGTCTTTCAGATCGATGGGTGAATGCGAAAAAATTCTAAGTGACATTAAATAAAGAAGAAGAGAGAACGCTTTCACCCCTCGAGATGATGCTTCCGCGTGTTGGGCTATATAACTTTGGTTTTGCTTTGATTGATAAATGTTGGGACATTTATGTAGGGCATTTTGAGGTTTTAACCCTCCAGTGACCCCATCATTTGCTGACCGTTCCATGGCGGTTATTCCACCAACAGTTATTTATAATTACAGGGGCGTTCATAGAAAATTAACGTAAGAATGGGGCGTAACTTAGGAACACCACCTCTTGACATTTGCTCCTACCTCAGACGCGAAGTTTAAATAGGCTTAAATGACAGCAAGAGGAGAATAAAAAAGATATTTTAACAATTTCTAGTTTGAATTTTGTAAGCATATATTTTCTTGTTTCTCCGATATTGACACAAAATAATCCGCTAGGGAAATATCTATTTCGATGCATGTGTAGCTTGTCTTTGTTGTTTAATGTATAGTGACATTGTGTATGTCACTCGTTTAGAGATAGTCGGCCTAAACCTTGAACATTTAAACAGGGTGTTCGTTTAGATGTTTAACTTTGACCTTGTCCGTTCTCTCTCTCTCTCTCTCTCTCTCTCTCTCTCTCCTCTCTCTCTCTCTCTCATGTATTGTGGTGCTATTTAGTCCCCTTTTCAAATAGACCGCTTTATCTTTATGCGATTTTAAATTTTGAATTTATAATACACTGTATTATTTGTGCTTCATTGTCAGATCACAGTATAAAACAGCACCAAAAATGTATTACAATTTCAAATAATATGTTTACGCAAACGTACTAACCGTACATATCCAAGGCTACATGATATTGCTATTTTGAATGTTCTGTAATATGTTACCTCCCTTATGTCCTAAAGAAGGAAGAGTTTCGATTGTTTTGTTGTTATGTATCATCCGCTGACACTGAACTTAAATAATAGCAACTACGTATTTTAATTATCCATAAACATAAAAAAAACTTTTCAATCGACTTCAAAGGCCTCACGCAAAGTTTTGTTTTTGAAGATGAAAATCAATCTCAAGGAAGATTATTTGGACTGTGTTCATGTCAGTGTTTTTTTTTCCTTGGGCGAAACTAGTAGTACCATACTTATTCATTTTGCATTTGTTTCCTTCTTCCCAATACCACGACACAAGTTTTTAAAACAAATCCTTATATGGAGATTATGCAATACGAAAAAAGAATATTACAAAACGGAACTGCCTCTGGCATCAGTAGACATAACCGCGCCTGCCACGTGTATAGCTACTAGTTTCAGGTAAACACTTAATTATACATAATTAATGATCGGTGTGAGTTCTAGTGATGAGAAATGACTGTGATCACTATATATTATCATAATTGGGACATATATTTGATTTAGGACAAGGTAAGCTATTGGTAAACATGTTATATGTTGTTGTTTTTTAATTTAACCTTAAAGAGACACTCATATTCATACACAATTATAACAAACATAAATTTTAAGTGATACATTTTTAACTACAAAGAAATTTTGCATTTATGGAAAATATTTATAAATTATAACAAGATTGTAACCGTGTATTTAATAGCTCCACACGCAAAAATATTTAATGATTGGTGAGTGCTAAAATATTTGCTCTGATCTACGATAGACTCGTAATGTAGAAATAGCTTGTTTTTTGCACCTTTATTTCCAATTGAACACGGCATCCTTCATAAAAACTATTGTTTTTGATTTCTGTTCATTCTTTTTTGTATATCAAAACAATTGTATTAATTTTGGTACATCTTATTTGGGAATAAGAGTGCATCTTTAAACAGCCAAAGGTAAACATTACCCGCAGTTACTCGTAGTATGCTGTGTAAACTAAACAACTTTTGCTAGTTGTCATTTTATTATATAATAAGTAATTGACAATTTACAACAATAATATAATTAAATCAGCTATTATGCTATAATTATTGATATAATTATTATACTGAACTGATTTATTTATGGAGTTTTTTCCCTGCGTTACCGTGAGGGAATCCCTACATCGCTTCTAATTACGCTCTAGAAACAAGAATATCTGCTGGATTCTAGCGATAAATAAGATAAATCTGAACATGTTTCTTATTCCTTCTGTTAGAATTTTGTATATATAAATCGTATACTATTCACCTCTTTCTATCTATATGTTAACAGTGGTGGCACAGTTGTTTCTATTTTATAAGTTAATATTTCTGTCATCCTTTCATGTGTTAAGGCGAATAAAATTAAAAATATCTAATTGATTGTTCTACCCCTTACCCTATATAATTTAACCGTTTTAAAATTATTTATTCTTGATCATACTTATTTCGTTAATCTCGATTATGTCGAAAAGAGATAGCTAATAGAAATATGCTCCGGTCCATTTATTGAGCAGAACCTTTATCTCATGGACCCCGTTGGAAATAAGCTTTTGTACTTGTGCAAAGCTCTACGGGTTATCCTGTGCAATGTCATTTATTATGTTAAACTTTATATGGTTATAAATTAGATAGCTTTATCGTTAACACCAGAAGAAATACTTGTTTTAGTAGATCTAGTATTATGTATTTCATGTTAAACTTTCTGCGATATAACTTATTAGGATTCTAAATATCATGCAAATACAATATGTGATATACCTTATATTGATTAAAATGTACTGTTATTGACTTGAATAAAACTACTACTACTACTACTACTAACCATGACTGACTGTTTTGAAAGGCCACGAGAAAGGGGATTAGAATATACCGTCTTGAATAAGAGACGGAAAACTACACCGCTCTAACCTTTTAAGTTCCAAAGGGTTGGTTTTCTCATTTAAAAATGCAAACGAATTTTTTAAAAACTCATTGTTAATACCATGTTAAGGAATATCGTTTTTAAAAATAAAGCGTGTCATACCTGCGCTGCTTAAATTATGGAATCCGCGTTACCCCTGCATTATCATTAATGGCGTAAATGCTTCACCCTGTCGGTCACTATCTCCATCTTCGAACAGACCGCCATTATATTAAATTGTCGGCGTGTCTCTAGTGTATGTCTTTGTTTCCTAAGTTGTTGTCATTTACATCTGACTTTGACTAGGTTTATGCCCTGGGCTTATTGTTAATGTGTGGACCCTTATAATTACTCTGCTGGTCAGCTTGCATAATTTTGACAGACACAAGCTATGTGTAGACAAGGCCTGAAACAGGTCCTACATCGCTGATGCCCCTAAAGGGTTGGATTTGGAAACCAACATTGCAGCTTATATTAATAACCCTGAAATGGCCGATTCCCCGTACCAACACCTACACGGGGAGGAAAGCATTAATAAATGCATCATTTCCAATTACATTGTATAGTTTTGCAGCATGGTTCCGGTTAAAATAGGTCAATGTAGTGCGAGACATATTTTTTTGAAATAACTGTTCAAACAGAAATTCAACAGGATTCCCATTTTATATAGGAACGTTTCAATGAACATGTTTGAAATATATATTTCATGCAGTCTTAGTTTAAAAATTGAATGATTTGTTGAATCAGGCATCAATAAGTATTACATATTTATCTTTAGAAACGATTTCAAATTTCCACCCGCTGTGTTCATTTTGTACGCAAGATATGTGAATAATGTCTTGTTTTGGATAGATATATTTATGTGAGCCATTTCAAGTAAGCCACATTTTCAGATGCTATTAGTTAGTCGAAAAAGAGCGCGGCGATATCATACGAGCCAATCAGAATACCACCGGCATTTTCCTTCGTAAACAACGTCGGATGTATATGGGTGATTTACAATTGCAGAATTATTTACATTTAACTACGCTAGGAATGGATCGCGTATTAATTGTAATTTATCAGTTAAGCCTGAGGTCTTTACTGTTCGCAATCTTAAAGCAACTGTGCACCAGATGATCAATTTGCAAGAAAAAAAGAAAATTGTCGAAAACTGTCATAAACTTGGTATAAATGTGTACAATGCATTGAAACTTACTAACTGAAGTACCACATAGTTAACAATTAATTTTAGTTATTTCAGTTATTTCGTATTTTTTCATTAAAAAAGATTACTGGGTATGTCTACCTGGTGAATTCATTCCTTATGCGTGATTGGCTAGTCGGTGTTATCACGTGATATTACCGAGTTAGGTCTATAGCTTAATTATGTCTCCCGATTAGAGTAAGCCGTCGTTGCTCAGTGGATACGACGCTAGACTGCAATTTTGGCGACACGGGTTCGAACCCGGTCTCCGACACATTTTATTTTACCTTTTGGTACTTTTTTTACAAATATGATATCAAAGCGTAACATATTCTATTAAATTATTGTCCTGAGATTCGTTAGAGAAAAAAAAAATTTGGTGCCAATCTGGTGTACAGTCCCTTTAATGAATTATGCAATAATGCACTTCAAGTGGAATCAATTTGAACTTATTTATTTAAAAAAGCACTTTATAACATTACAACTAATGAATATTAACTTATTTTTGATATACTGGCATTTATCCAAGACCCTTCGTAGTGTGGAGATGGCCTAGGTGCCCCGACTGTTTACGAGTCTTGGCCAACCAAGCATAAGATTTGTAATTGCGCATAAGGCAATCACGAATAATTAACAAGTAAAGCGATATGCATCAAGTTCAATACAAATCTTAAAAAAAAGTTTTCATTACATGTAGCTCTTAGTGTTCAAATGAAAACAGTCGTAAGTGATTTAATGTCAATTTATTGTATGATGCATTTTGGTCCCAATCAATATGGGAGTCCCTTTTGAAGGACGTATTCGTGTACGATATTGTTATGTTTTATCGTTTTCTTGTTTGGTACCAACGGAATGTGTACCGTAGGTAAAGACAATGGTTTAATAATATTATGTTTCGAACAGTTGACCGTCGAAATGAGTTCCGGCTTCATCCTTTTATTCATTCTCGCCGCAATTGGACCAGTCGCCGCTGGCAATTGCAACACTGCCCCGGATGTAGACGGATGTAGCGTTAAAGTAAATAGATGGGACCTGCCACCTTTCTTCTGGGATATTTTCGAACCTGGCTGCAATAAACACGACATCTGCTATTCCTGTGTAAGACGATTTGCTTGTTTTAGTTCTAAATGTCATATTAGAGGTAGTGTAGTATTTCTATTTGCTGTGCACTGTAATACAGGTTGCAATATTTTTGGTTTAAGATCTAATGCAACTGTTCTCAAATTCATTGTTAGTAATCCTTGTTTAAAAAGCGCATGTGTTCATTGGTCACTGATGTTAGTATTCTTGTCTAAGCGATGAACGCGTGTATGTTTCAGAAATGCTTATTCTCAACGTGTCACGCATGAGCGTTTTCATGTTTCAGAGGTGCTTGTAATCTTTGAATATGATTTTTCAGGGAGCTTATTATGGAGTGTCGAGAAGGTTATGCGACGACCATTTGTACGCAAATAACAAAAAAATTATGTTCCACCAATACAAAAGTAAGACATCTATCATGGTGTCTGCAGTTTGCCCGAGAGTACTACTTGGTATGGATTAATTTCAAGCATTCCTATTATAAACAAACGTCACCGGGATGGTGCAGCCAACCCTACGTAGCAGATTGCATTATTTAAGCGTCTCTGATTGTGTGATGAATCAACTAAACGTGAACATGGTTTGTATTCGGAACAGACAATTTAGCTTTGCCAAACAACAATAATATGCTTTATTGATCAACTATTTGACGCGATACTGAAACAATCATATTACTTATACTTTACAATGGACAAATGCCCAAACTAGCCCAATAAGGACCAAAGTCGACTTATACGAGTTCTTACCGTTTTGATTGGCAACAAAACTGCCAAATACGGAATGTGAGGAATGGTCCATTTTTATTACCTGTTGAAACTCGCCATAATATGAGAATGCTGTAAATTATTAAATTTGGCAGCCATTTTGTTTTTTTATTTTACCGACTGTTTTAAAAACTGTATGCCTTGTTTAAAACATATTTTAATTACTAGCTTATTAAATCCTTCAACCACTTTGTTATTACAGTTGTGTTTAACCTGATAGTAGGTTTTATAACAATTATATTTGGGGAAACCTTCTAAATGGACGACGAAGGACAAAAATATGCTTCATTAAAATGCACAGTGCATTCGGCTTTATTCATAAAGCTGTGCAATGTCACTCAAGACTTTGCATGTCAAAACCAGCAAGGTCTAGCCTAGAAAAGCAGAGTCCATGAATGAAAAGGGAAATAAGCTTAATTAATAAGGCAATGTTTTAGAATGATTTAAAACAGACACATTGGTTCAGGCCAATACTGTTAACCTCGGACAAATTATTCCGCAAATATGAAATCACCTCATCATGAATCACATTATTATTATAAAACTGTCGAAGAGCTTATTCTCAAAGGCAATGGCGTAGTCCATACGGCAATTATATACGCCCTGGCGCTCCAATCTATTTCCCTGTTACTTCCTATTGAGCATGGTGTCTTTTAAGCTTTCTTTTCTTTCAATTTAAACATATCAAATGCAACGGACACAAGAGAAATACTTAGCAGAAAGTTAAAATGCGAAAAAAAGAAAACAATGTACAGTAACCCCCTTTTTCGATGCTAGTGGTAACCAGAAAAGAGCGCGGCGATTCCAAGCGAGAGTCTATATTCTGGCACAATTTAGCGGAATGTCTAGGCCACCATTTACCATAACCACTTTTTATCAAATCAATATATTATAGTATTGCGACCACTAGACGCAGCATATAAAGAGAAACCAGAATCGCACTTTAAACCATTTTTTACCTACAGTGTTGCAAAAATATTTCAAATTAAAATAAAAAATGAATAATGTACCTAGAATAAAGGTTGGTGTCCAAAGTCCAAAAATATAAAATATTTCTTCACTGGTCCATGTACTTTCAATGTACACAGAATCAAATTCACATAATATATATACTAGTATATTGAATACACTTCATTATTATACTGTTCATATCCAACAACACTTTCAGAATATAAAAAACATGTATACAATATTCATAGAATATTTTAATTAAGTCCAAGATTTTATCAATGTTATCACACTAGATTTTGTTTCACTTAAAGCTTTACAAAAAGACCCAATTTCAAAAATGATTGCTCTTTTTTATACATAAGAATGTTCCAGAGCATACCACAAACATCCTCAAAAGATGTATCTCAAAATATATAAGAGTCTTGCTAAACGTCTATACATGGAATAAATATATGATTCTAGAACAGACTAAACTCATCCTGGGAAATGCATTTAGGGAAAACCATAGTTCACTTTAGTACTTCTCCCATCTCAGATAAGCAGATCCAAAATTTGAACATTCAGAAAATTCTTATCTTGCCCACGGGCAAAGATAAAACAAGTATGGAACTCCTTTTTTATTGTCATCTCACAATGACCTCTGACGTTAAAGACGTTCGTCTGTAGCATCATGGAAATCTTGTAAACCGTAAATATTTAAAATCATAATTAAACTTTTCTAGCTTTGAATGGCACCATATAAAAATTACGCTCCATTCAAGAATTAATGCTGCACTCACCGCAGAACTATTTAAAGAAGGATTTGACTATTTACATAATCTGAATCACTGCGCGCCTATCCATGACAACCACGGTTTTCACATATCTATACGCACAGTATTTTCACTACACACAAAAGAGTTCCAGCGAACAAAATACATTTTGTTGGATTGAGGAGGGAGAAATGGCATATACCATTGCCGTTCGTGTACACTATTTGTGTATGTGTCTTTTGAACCTTTGCAATCACATGTTTATGAAATACAGTAAATGTATTGCAATTCATAATGGTAAAACAAAGCAGACATGACCGTTATTTATAAACAATGTTAAAACAGCGGTTTTGATCAAAAGCATGTGTGTTTTAAACTTCATATTCGGAGGCAAAATTGCATTTGATCACAGTATTTGCCTTGTTGTTTAAAAACACCTGTTGCTCTCCTTAGCTTGAGCTGACTTGTATAATGCACCAGTCAATTGTAACCACGCCCCCGGTCCGGTGTATACCGGGAATAGCCGGGAAAATGGGCCGTGTTTTTACCTTCTAGGTGGTCCCGCAGTGCCGGTTGGATGCGGTGGTTTTGTCTTCGCGCCAAAAATAGCGGGGAAAAATACCTAGGGTCCCTTGAGTCGGGGAATTTGGTGGGGATTTTACCAGCAGTTCGATCCCGCAGGACAAGGATTTTACCCGGGCTTGGCTGGATCTAAATTCAAAGTCCCCGCTATTCCCCGGACCTTGGGGGCCGTGGTAACAATTGACTGGTGCATAACTAATTCACGAGAAAACGATTATTTATCACATAACAAAGAAACAACAAAACATCTTTCTTGAAATAAACCTTGAAGCAATCAAAATATAGCCACAAAACGATGTTGTAATAGTGTTCAACATTTGGCCTTGACGGTATCCGACCAACAAGAGCTATGAAATTGTACTTGGTAACCGTGATATAAAGTGTATATGCAACGAATCACGAAAATGATTGCGTCATTGGTGGCCTAGTTGGGTATTCAATAGGTTACAAACCACTAAATAAATTCCCTATACATTATTTAGTGAATTGAACGATTTACACGGGAAATAAGACTAATTCTTAATGTTTCCCACCCCTCAACACCATATGTGTGATGAAAGTTCCCCTTGTGTTCTAGACTAAATTAGAAAAAAATACGTTATATAATATAAGACATATAAAATTGGTTAAATGTGACAACTGTTTGTTTTATAAAGCTGCACAATCCCGCGTAACGGGACAATAACTGCGGTAGAAATGCAAGCCAAAAAGGTAAATCAAGTAGATCCAGCATGTTTATCAGGGTTTTCAATCAAAAATAATTTAGCTTCAATACCTACAAGGGTGGAGAGTAGCCAGTGGACTGACATGGTATGACCATGGTAGCTCACCTCGAAAATGGTGTTATTTGCCTCGAACTATTACAGCAATAGTACTAATGTTTTAACCCCCGTTTGCACATTTCTGTTACACAGATATTTTTTTTAAGTTGCAGTGGCCATCAAGGTCCGCAATGTGTACCCGCGTTAGTGATGGTGGCAGTTCACCTGCATGACCATTATAAAAACATTGACTTTGGGCCAATAACCCAAATCAAGCTTGCCATTCCAAAACGTTCCTAAAAGAAGATATTTAATGTAAACTGTTCTTCTATTTTCAACTTCATTGACCTGAATTTGTAAAAAGTTCACCCGCAAATAAGTGCTAGTCGAACTCCATATGCTTTTGCTACACAAACATCATTGCCATTTTTTCCTATATTATATAAGAGCTACTCTGAATTAGAACCCATAAAAGCCCAAAGTGGAAGCAATCAATCGTTAGCTGTTTTTCTTTTTCAAAAAGGGTCGTAACTCAAAAAAGGCAGCTACCTATGTGCATGTTGTCATTGGAATCATGTGTACTAAGTTCCATGTGATTATTTCGAACAATTTTGAAACATGGCCAAGGCAAGAGTCTTTGCACAAAAAATCACGCCACCGATACCAAGACTATCATATTTTCTAGATATGTGTCTTCGAAAACAGACAAGCTAAAAAGAATGAAAAACAAGAAACTGTTATATTATGTATTCAATTTAATAGCTCATTTGTTCACATTCTGAGTGGTATATTACAACCAGGGACTACAGAAGGCATGCTGATGGTTTCAATCGATAAAGTAATGGAAACAACAAAATCAGGTCTAGGTAAAATCACATGATAGTTTTCTATTACGGATAAGTACATGTAAATAATGATAATGATTGAAATACAAGCTTTCAATGGTGAGAGTTAGAAAACAAACATTGTCTACGATTATCGTAGAACAGCTAAATACATCCAATTGTCACCCCGGTGTGACTCTGAAGATCGTTAATGTCGTTACGACCCTAGCCCCTGTGGTTGGGTGATGCTTAACTTTTAACACATCTTAAAACGATGTTTACCATTTTGATAAATGTTGAAAAACAGTTCCCCATCGTATAAAATCATCATTTATACGTCAGAGAAGTATATGCAATCAAATATTTTAAAACCCGAAAATCGGAGTGCTGAACTGAAATTGCCCCAAAGCAAATTAAGCACTTCGACCCCAAATTAGATGACATAACCCAAATCGGCCGACAGCCAACCTTAAATAGTGTCAACACAGACATTGTGAACGATAGAAAAAGTAAAAACAACAACGTTAAAAACGTGAAAACATGTAGATATCGGGATAGGCCAGCACAAATGAATAAATACTGCATTAACATATCAATTAATTCTGCGTCATGAAATTTGTATGTTCACTCCAGTATTGATACGAATATACACAAACTAAGCTGCAGAGGTCGAACCTCAATAGATGAGATCTTACACAGATCATAAACTGGAATTTCGAAGGAATTCCGAACAAAGTACATGTAAATTCATCGAAAATTTATGGATATACACATAAGATTTTGGGTTATGCTGTGTCTAAAAACAAGTTTTAGTATGAATGAATTAACTTACGATTTCGACATACGTTACAATATATAGAAACATTTTATTACTAAAAATTCGTTCCCGCGAAAATGAGTATCGATTCAACCAGTTTGATTATCACGACACGTGAGGGAGATTATTTCATAATTGTCCGATGAAGACAAGCACGTGGACCATTGACGCCATTTGAACGAAATTTTATAATGCCGACGTGTAGCAGAATATACACATGCAAATTTAAGCGATGAAAACGGAAGTGAAAGAAGTCTTACCGTTATTGACACGCTCTGTCTTTTAGTAACGAGTGATTCTTAAAACCGTTTACATGTATACAGGAAGTTTACAGTAGGGTTAAAAGCAGTGAATGGAGTGGTGTGTTGAAACTTACTCTATTATATCTATTAGATCGATAGACGGAATAAAGAACATTAAGATTGTACAAACAAAAAGTATGATGATTTTCATTGAACCTTGATACAGATCTACTTTTTAATCAGTCTGACATAGTTTTCAGAACGAGAAACGCTCTGTTTCATTTCATTTCACCTGAAATGAACTAAAGTGACTAAAGAGATAATAAAACTAGGAATGTGACTTAAGTTAGGAAAGTGACTAAGTTAGGAATGTGACTAAGTTAGGAATGTGATTTAAGTTAGGAAAGTGACTAAGTTAGGAATGTGACTTAAGTTAGGAAAGGGACTTAAGTTAGGAAAGTGACTTAAGTTAGGAAAGTGACTTAAGTTAGGAAAGTGACTTAAGTTAGGAAAGTGACTAAGTTAGGAATGTGACTAAGTTAGGAATGTGACTTAAGTTAGGAAAGTGACTTAAGTTATGAATGTGACTTAAGTTAGGAAAGTGACTTAAGTTAGGAAAGTGACTTAAGTTAGGAAAGTGACTTAAGTTAGGAAAGTGACTTAAGTTAGGAAAGTGACTAAGTTAGGAATGTGACTTAAGTTAGGAAAGTGACTTAAGTTAGGAAAGTGACTTAAGTTAGGAATGTGACTTAAGTTAGGAAAGTGACTTAAGTTAGGAAAGTGACTTAAGTTAGGAAAGTGACTTAAGTTAGGAAAGTGACTTAAGTTAGGAAAGTGACTTAAGTTAGGAAAGTGACTAAGTTAGGAAAGTGACTAAGTTAGGAATGTGACTTAAGTTAGGAATGTGACTTAAGTTAGGAAAGTGACTTAAGTTAGGAAAGTGACTTAAGTTAGGAAAGTGACTTAAGTTAGGAAAGTGACTTAAGTTAGGAAAGTGACTAAGTTAGGAATGTGACTTAAGTTAGGAAAGTGACTTAAGTTAGGAAAGTGACTTAAGTTAGGAATGTGACTTAAGTTAGGAAAGTGACTTAAGTTAGGAAAGTGTTAGTGTTAGGAGTGTGACTTAAGTTAGGAAAGTGACTTAAGTTAGGAATGTGACTTAAGTTAGGAAAGTGACTAAGTTAGGAATGTGACTTAAGTTAGGAAAGTGACTTAAGTTAGGAAAGTGACTAAGTTAGGAGTGTGACTTAAGTTAGGAAAGTGACTTAAGTTAGGAATGTGACTTAAGTTAGGAAAGTGACTTAAGTTAGGAAAGTGACTTAAGTTAGGAAAGTGACTAAGTTAGGAATGTGACTTAAGTTAGGAAAGTAACTAAGTTAGGAATGTGACTTAAGTTAGGAAAGTGACTTAAGTTAGGAAAGTGACTTAAGTTAGGAATGTGACTTAAGTTAGGAAATGACTTAAGAAGGTTTATGAATACCACCCCATGTTAGACAAACTACGGTCATAATTTTAAATTATTACCCAAACTGGAAATGTCACACTGATGTCAATCAGATCACTCAAAAGGTTGAGCAATATAGGCTAAATCTTTAAAATTAAAGAGTTTCAAGTGGGGGTTTTCATAAGGAGTGCTACCTAAATAACTATATAAAGACATGGACAATTATTAGTTTTATACCTTTATTTAAATTAGACTACATCATATCCGGTACAACTTGTCAGCATTCTACATCATATTTATTTCCTTGTGTATATATATTTTTTCTTTTCTTTTTTTAAACACATAGATTTATACATTCAACTTAACTTTTGAGAGCTATGTCGGAATTCTGTCCTTTTATGAATGTGTCGTATCTTTCAGGAATTCGCGCTGTTAATCAGGCGTTATTTATTCATTAGCAGATGATGTCTGTATCTGACCGTGGTTATGCTTCGTTGTGAATGTATGAAAAAAGAAGTGTAACGGAAAGAGGGGCCGTGGTTGCCGACGAAATCCAACATGGCCACCAATAACGGAATCACTTCGTAACTCGCTGCATATGCACTTTATCACCTGTTACCAAGTATAATTTCATACCCCCTTGTTGGCCGGCTACCTTCAAGGCCAAAAGTTAGACACTATCCTCACATCATTGCTTCGTGGCTATACTTTTATTGCTTCAAGGTTTCTTTAAAGAAAGATATTCAATGTATATATTGATCATTAAAATCCCCTGCTCAGTTTCAAGAAATTTGTTGTGTATTTATTAAAATTTTGTGTTCCAGTGAATATCATACCGCAAAACCATAGCTTGGGTAATACGTGCCCTGTAAATACTCGTTTGTATTTTTCTTTATGCTAATTACCAGACAAACTGTATTTTTTATGACTTATTTAAGCCGGTGGGTGAGATGAGATTCCAATGTCATCAAGGTATTATTATAAAAAAAATGTATGCCAATTGCACCTAACATTACAGAAGTCAAGAATTGTATTCAAATTATGACTGAACAGAGTTGAAATAATAAGATGAGGTGGAATATTGCTTTGGTAATGTTAAACGATATGTTTGTTTGCTGCTGCATTTGATTAAACAAAGGCCATAAGTCGGTTATTATGCAGCAAGTAATACTATAATTGATGTATACATGTTTGTTTAAGGGGAAAACTGCATCATACCAGAAACAACTGTACAATGTGAAGAAATTGATATTGGAAACCATCTTTAAAAGTACACTGTTTACCATTTTTAAGTCGACAATGTATTTATACGGTATTTACCATCGTTTAAGTATATGTTAAGAGTTCCTTGTGGCGATCTACAGAAAATAGAGGCCGCAGAATACGACACCCTTAACTGTCAAACATAGTTACTTTGCGCATGTCCAGAGGTCAGGTTGGTTTATGAAAAAAAGACTATTTTACCAAATCATGTAGATCGAGAAAATAAATGATTATATTCACCGTCAAATCTACTCTACATGACATGGACCAGCAGTAAATAGGTGCGAACACCATGTAATGGTTACAGCATGTCAGACCGTTATTATTTTAAGAGGTATTGATACAGTCTTTTTGTTGTTTATGTTTTGCATATTAATTTTCTTGACCAAATAAAAAAAAAACATTAAAGATTTTGATGGTAAAGGCGTGCAAAAACTTTTAATCATTGGTCATACATTCAGATAATCACATTATACTTGATACATTGAAGTTGATGGTTGTTTAAGAAGAAACTGATTAATTATTCATTCGTTTGTTTGCTTATTTTATTATAAGTATCGTTTACTCGTGAATTAGTTACACTTGCAGGTGCCATTTCGGAGACGAAGCAGCTGAAGCTAAGGAGAGCTAACATGTGTTTAAAATACTATATGATTGCATAATTTGTTTTAAAACCACAAGGCATATATTGTGATCAAATGTAATATGTTGTATCATACCTTTATGGGTTTTTTATTTGTTTATCGCTTTGAATAGCATTGTTGCATGTTTATGTTTATTGTGTTGTTGTTTAGAGTGTGTTGCTAGTTGCTTTGTCTCTGTTGCGTTTGGTGGTCATTACAGTATAACAGATTGATTTGATAAAAAGTGGTTGTGGCAAATCCGGCTTTAATTTGCTCGTATATAGCCCTCGCTCGGGTAAGCCGCGATCTTTCCTGATTACTGCTAGCATCAAGAAAGGTGGGAACCGGTGAATCATATTTTTTCGCATTTTTCATTATTTTATAAATATTTTCTCTTGCCTCTGTTGCATTTGATACCAACATGCTAATTTAATTACAAAATACTTCAGACTACTTACAAATAAGTTGCGGAGAAATATATTAAATAAATATGAAGAGAGCACCTGGCCCAAAAGTCCAACTCTTCTTATATGCCCTATACGTCGTGTGGACTACTCAATAGCCATTGAGAATGAGCCCCCTTTCACAGTATTATTGCACTTAATGTATGCGTTGCGATGATATATAGAGATTTATTAGTAAACTAAAAATGATATTTCACAGTTTCAAACAATGAAAATATCAATTTTATACTTTTCACTGTTTCGAAAATTTAGCCCGTTCTGCTAACGAAATCAAACAATAGCGCGCTAAGGACCGGGACACAACACTGACGACGTGACATTACGTTCGCATACAATTTGGCGCGATTTTTGATTGAATGCAGTCAAATGTCTGATAATACTTCTTTTAGGTAAATAATTAAAAGAACAACCGTTTTTTTCAGTGAAAGATCAAAATATGTTTTACCTTGCGAACACCAGAAGTATATAATTCACTTGTAGCTGCACCACTAGTAAAATATAACTGTTGGTGCATACTCGTGGATATGAATAACGACCTTACACTGAAACAATTATCCGCTATATAACTGAAACTTAATGGTCTGAATCAAACACACACTATGTTCACGTTTTTATTGGATTCATCACACAATCAGAAACGTTTAAGCAATACATCCTGACACGAAGGATTGGTTGCACCATCTCGGTGAAGGGTCCTTATAATGGGACTTCCCGAATTCCCTCACGGCCGCGTAGTAGTCAAAGGTAACCATCAGACACCAGAGTTCGTTGCTTACGTCGGGATTGGTGACACATGTAGCTCTAATATTTTGGACAAAACGGGTGTCGCAAGTAAGTCGATCTATCCCATAACTACTGCCCTGAAAATTTACACGTGCATTGCTTAAACAACGAGTAAAAGAATTACCTGAAACATAAACACGTGCATTGCTTAAGCAAGAAGTATTCACATCCCTTAAATAAATGCGCATTCATCGCTAAGATAAGGAAAACTAGCATCTATGGCCAATGAACTCGTGCATTGCTTAAACAAGGAGTACTTGCAATGCAAGTGATAGCAACCTAAAGTACTGCACACTAAATGCCACACTACTCTCTAATATGACACCCAGGTCCCAAAGTCCCTTACAACAGGATTAAGCTAATCTCACTATTTTTGTTTTTCTATAAAATGTGTTATATTTACTTCTTCAAGAATATTTAATAATTATGTAGAAACAATCTGTATGATTTTCAGAATAAACTTTTTTTCATTTATTATAATCCATTTTCAGTATGTATTTTGGCTTATTGAAATAAGCAACTTAAACCTATTAAGCTTAAGAAGTTTGGGCCAGAACAATAACAAACAAACTCGTCTTACACAGGAATAGCAGATGTCGTGCTTATTGCAGTCAGATTCGAAAACGTCCTTGTAGAAATATGGCAGGTCCAATGGAATGCTACAGCCGTCTACATCCTGGGCATTGTCGCAAACGCCGGCGGCGGTGAGGCCAAACGTTGCGAGAAATAGCAAGATGACGAAGACTGAACGCATTTTGACGGTCACCTGTGCAAAAGATATATCATTATTATAAAATCATTGTCGGTATCTACGGTGTACATTTCTTTAATACTTAACAAGATAAGTATGTATCCGAATGAGTACAAAGATATAAATATCATACTTCAAAAGGGAGTCTATTAAAGATTTGCATTAATGCAATATCCAAATATCCCCAATTCGCCAATATAAGTAATAGGTTGGGTTAGCCTTAAATATTCCGCTATGTTTGGCTCGTATACAATCGCAACACCTCGGCCATCTCCGCCATACGAGGAGACTCGGGAGGATGCCAGTGCATTAGTTAAAATAGTTCGTACAATTGATAACATTTATATTAATTAATTGTAATGTTTTAACGTGCAATTTTTATTTATAAGTTCAAGTTGATTCCAAGTTTAGTGTATTTTTTGCAAAAATCATTAGAGTTGCTAAAAGGAATGTCCTAAGCATTGACTGCTAAATTGGAATAACTATGAGATCTTCTTGCAGCGTAGTTAAATGTAAAGAATTTCGACATAATTAACCGTCCATATACACGAAGTTGTTTCCGAAGGACAATGGCCACGGTGCTCTGATTAGCTCATATAGTATCGCCGCGCTCTTTTCAGATTACTAAAAGCATCGGAAATGGCTTACTCTAAATGTTTTACATAAAGATTAAAATTCCAAAAAAGAAAAGAAAAAGAAAATTGATGTATGTTGGTTGATTAATATGTGGCTGTCTCGCCGGGTCACTTGATCAGCATAGTTATAATAAGGGAGCACACATATAATATACAAAAATCCCAGGGCACAAATATAATAAAGATCGAATGAAAATGACGTGGTGATAGGCCACAAAACGCAGACAATTACATGAGACATGCCGAAACTAAGACTGCCGACTGTCCATTAGAGATAGGTGACCATGACCGATAGGCTGAAAAATGATGGCTTTGATAACAAATTAGCTGACTAAGGGTACCGTACAACCAGTGTAAAACTGACGACGGAGCACCAATTTTGGATACCATGCCACGACAAGATACAAGGACTTGGGGCAGGCAGATGTGACAACCAGAGGTATTTTGACTATACTATACGTATCTTCCATGGCTGAGAGTGTAAGATAGGTTCATTCTGACCCGAGCGTATGGTGTTTTGCGGAAACGGGTTTACCAAGTTTCCACAAAACACCTTGCGCGAAATTATTGGATCTACTTTTCTCCCATCTCAGATAAGTAGAGCCAATAATTTAACCATGCTAGAAATTCTTATCTTGCCCACGGGCGAAGATAAAATGCCCGTATGGAACTCCTTTTTAATGGTCACCACATTGTAATTACCTCCCTTGTTAAAGACTGTCGTCTGTAGCATCATGGAAACTTTGTCTTGTTGCAATATTTCGAACGCTAACTAATTATTTCTCGCTTCAAATGTCACCATAAAACAGTTTTCACGCACCTTTCAAGAAATACTGCTTCTTAATCACTCTTAAAGACCGATTTCACTATTAACATCAACACAAATATCCATACGCATTTATTTTCACTACGCACAAAAAAACTTCCAGCAAAAAATACATTTTTACTTAATTTTGATTAACTGAGGTGGGAGAAAAAGCATCTACCATAGCCGATCGTGGTAGGATAGGTTCATCCCGACCCTCGCACAGAGTGTTTTGCGGAAACTCGGTTAACCTCGTTTCCGCAAAACACCCTACACTCGGGTCGGAATGAACCTATCTTACACTATCGGCCTTGAAGATACTTATAATCTGAGGTGGGAGAAAAAGCAGTTCGTAATAAGGCTGGCAAACACATAATATATATATATATATATATTATGGTCTTTGATAAATACATGCGATAAATATGTCATTGTTATACAGGCAGTTGTAATCCTGTATCACTTAAAGTGTTCTTGAAATAGCACGTATTGTATTCTTAACGTAGAAGCGACACTTTTTTTAATTCAAAAAAAGATCGTAGTACTACATTTTCAAAAAGCATATTCCTTAAAATGGTATTAACAATGAGTTTTTGAAAAGCTGTCTAGAGGGGTAAAGTTGTTAATGTCTCTCGAGCAAGAGGATGTGGTTTTTTTATCCCCTTTCTCGCAGCCTTTCAAAACTGGAGTCGGTCATGCTTCTGCTGAAAGAATGGACTGAAGCGTAATTCTATTAGCTATCTGTTTTCGACATAATCAAGATTTAAGAAATAAGTGTGATCAAAAGTAAAGAATTTTCAAACGATACAAGTATATATATATATATAGAATAAGAGGTAGAACTATCAATTAGATATTTGTAATCGTATTCGCATTATTACATGAAAGGATGAAAGAAACATTATCCTTTATAAAATACACACAATTGTGCCGCTGTTAACATATAGGTAGAAAGAGGTAAATAGTATGCGTTTTTACATTAAAAAATCAAACAGAAGGAATCAGAAACATGTTCAGATTTATTTTAATCGCTACAATTCAGCAGATATCCTCATTTTAAGAGCTTAATTAGAAGGAATGGAATCACATTAATGAATCAGTTAAGTACAATAATTATATCAATAATTATATCATAATATCTATCTTAATGATACACTAATTGTTATTAAATGCCAATTACGAATTATAATATACTATGACAACTAACATCAGTATTTAAATTTACACAGCATACTATTTGTAACTGCGAGTAATGTTATTCTTTTGCTGTTTCAGGTTAAATTTAAAACATAAGACTACATGTTTACATAAATTACCAATTATTTACAAATTCCTTTATTTAACATATGTTTCAAGTATGACGATATATAGTTATCAAAGTCATTGCTCATCGTTAGAACCAAAATCGATCATTAATTATGTATAATTAAGTGTTTACCTTAGGCTAGTAGCTCTACACGTGGAAGGCGCGGCTATTTCCACTGATGCAGAGGCAGTTCCGTTTAGTTATATACCTTTTTCGTAATGCATTATCTCCATATAAGGATATGTTTTAACTTGTCATGTGGTATTGGGAATAAGGAAACAAATGCAAAATAATCAAGTATGGTACTACTACAAGGGGGATGACGTAATTTCGTTTCATGCAAACATTAAGTGAGAAAAATGTTTCATGGCAAACAAAATGGCGGATTCAGAATGAAAAGTACCGATTCTGGTACCAACTTTTGCCTGGTAAGTGGACTTTTTTTTAAATTTTAAAAAATGTTTGCGTCCAGTATATGGCGAACATAAATTTTTAAAATTTAAAGAAAAAGTCCACTTACCAGGCAAAAGTTGGTACCAGAATCGGTACTTTTCAATCTAAATCCGCCATTTTGTTTGCCATGAAACATTTTTCTCACTTAATGTTTGCATGAAACGAAACTACGTCCTCTCCCTTGACTACTTGTTTCGCCCAAGGAATCCAAATAATCTTCCTTAAGATTTTCATCAGTTCATCTTTCAAAAAAAAATACGTGAGGCCTTTGAAGTCGATTGAAAGAGTTTTATGTTTATGGATATTTCAAATACCTCTGGATGACTTAAGGTTGTAAACATGTTGTTATTGCTAAAGTTTATTGTCAGCGGATGATAAACAACAAAAGAAACTCTTCCTTCTTTAGGACAAACACTATAATAAATATTCTCAAACTACTTCGGACTAGATATTGGTAAAACAATCTTTTTATACAGCCCCCGCCCCTCCCTTCATTCTTACCCATTTAAATTTCGGTTTTCGGTTCTAATGTAGGAGCGAATGTCAAAAGGTGGAGTGCCCCCGCTTACGTCAATTCCTACATCCGCCCATATAATTATAATTTAAGACGGTTGGGGTTACAGCCATGGAACGGTCGCGAGGGTGGCATGACGGTTAAACTGGTGCCGTCGCGAGGGTTGCATGACGGTTAAACTGGTACCGTCGCGAGGGTGGCATGACGGTTAAACTGGTGCCGTCGCGAGGGTGTATGACGGGTAAACTGGTGCCGTCGCGAGGGGGTATGACGGGTAAACTGGTGCCGTCGCGAGGGGGTATGACGGGTAAACTGGTGCCGTCGCGAGGGGGTATGAGGGGTAAACTGGTACCGTCGCGAGGGTGTATGACGGGTAAACTGGTGCCGTCGCGAGGGGGTATGACGGGTAAACTGGTGCCGTCGCGAGGGGGTATGACGGGTAAACTGGTGCCGTCGCGAGGGGGTATGACGGGTAAACCTGTGTCGTCGTGAAGGGGGTATTATGGGTGAATTGGTGCTGTCGTGAAGGGGTTATGACGGGTAAACTGGTGCCATCGCGAAAGTGGCATAAGGGTTACGCTGTGGCGTCGTCAAGGGGGGATGACGTGTAAACTGTTGCCCTCGTGATGGAGTATGACGTGTAAATTGGTGCCGTCGTGAAAGGGGGTATGGCAGGTAAACTGGTGCCGTCGTGAAGGGGGTATGGCAAGTAAACTGGTGCCGTCGTGAAGGGGGTATGACGGGTAAACTAGTGCCCTCGTTAAGGGGGTGTGGCGGGTTAAGTGGTGCCCTCGTTATGGGGGTATGACGGGTAAACTGGTGCCCTTGTAAAGGGTGGATGACGGGTAAAACTAGTGCCATCGTTAAGGGGGTGACGGGTAAACTGTTGCACTCGTAAAGGAGGATGACTGGTAAGCTGTTGCCCTTGTAAAGGGGGGTGACGGGTAAACCGTTGCCCACGTTAAGGGGTATAGCGGGTAAACTGGTGCCCTCGTGAAAGGGGATGACGGGTAAACTGTTGCCCTTGTAAAGAGGGTTTGACGGTAAACTAGTGCCCTCGTTAAGTGGGTATAGCGGGTAAACTGGTGCCATCGTAAAGGGGGAATGACGGGAAATCTGGTGCCATCGTAAAGGGGGAATGACGGGTAATCTGGTGCCGTCGTGAAGGGGGAATGACGGGTAATCTGGTGCCATCGTAAAGCGGGAATGACGGGTAATCTGGTGCCGTCGTGAAGGGGGGAATGACGGGTAATCTAGTGCCTTCGTTAAGGGGTATTGCGGGTAAACTGTTACCGTCGTGAAGGAGGAATGACTTGTAATCTGGTGCCATCGTAAAGGGGGAATCGTGTAATCTGGTGTCATCGTAAAGGGGGAATGACGGGTAATCTGGTGCCATCGTAAAGGGGGAATGACGGGTAATCTGGTGCCTTCGTTAAGGGGTATGACGAGTAAACGCGTGCCTTCGTGAAGGGATATGGCGAATTAACTGGTGCCGTTGTGAACGGGTATGACGGGTGAAGTGTTGCCTTCGTGAAGGGGTATGACGGTTAACTGTCAATCTTGACACTTGAGCGACAGTGAATCGACATTACAACAGTAGCTAATTATGAGATGTCAGTGATTTTGAGAAGTGACTGTGAATTGAATGTCTGGCGAAAACAAACGATGACAAGTACCTTTCTGAGAGCAGAGGAACAATAAGCAGTACAAGAGGTTGGCGGTTTCAGTGTTGGCATGGGCTGTATATCATTTTGAGGTACATTTTGTAGCCAAATATACATTGAACATTTTGACATCAACGTGTGTCAAGATATATTGATACTCTTTGCCAAACGAAAAAATACCAAAGCAATATGTACTTTTCCTACATCACATAACACGGGTCGAAAATGCTAGACAGATCTGTCGAGGGGAAATAAAATGTCCACCCTAATCCTACTTACCGACAGAATAACATCAAAAAAACAAATCTTTATAAGAAATTCCGGATGTAAACACGTTCTAACGCCATAAACGAGAGATTTGTAAATGTAGTGACAGATTTACTTAAGTTGTTATCATTGCTACCTAGTGACTTGTTATTTCATCTGTAGTAAATTCTTCATGACTTTAATGGGAAAATTCTATTAAGAATGTTGGTTTACGACAACATTGTAAAGCTAAATGTATGCAGGTCATTTTTCGACGAGAGACATTATTTTTGTGGGGTTATTCTTTTGAACGATTTGCAAAATGACGTCAACGTTTACAGAGGTTGTTAGTTAGAGAATGTATGCATTACATACGTTAATTAATTATTATATTCAAAGAAAGGGCATAAAAATGCTTTATATTAGAAATATTTATATATATTTATATTAATAATATTTTTATTATCGTTCGGCGATAACCCGCTAACTTCACTCCGCATGGCGGTTAGGCCGCAAAGCCGCTTATTTCACACCGCTAGGCCGCCAGGTTGTTAGACCGCTTACCACATGAACATATTTAAACCTACGATGGCACTGCAATAGTTGACATATGTGTGATGAGAAAATATTGTCAACGTCATTATATTCACACTCCGTTTGAAAGACGTTTTATATAGATAACAGGAAATTGCTACTTCAATTAAAGACGTACCCTTACTCCCACATAAGATTTACCCGATTAATATAATTGTTTTAATATAACAAAAAGGATGTATAAATGTCGAAAACAATGGTTTTTATAAAGGGTACCGAGTTTAATTTGAAAGAAAGATGCAGAAAACACGGTTGTTCTACCTTATGCGACGATAGCAGATCGCAGTTATTTTAGCATTCACCGATCATTTAATAGTTTTTTTTGCGTTTTCAGCTACATACAGCTACGTATTAAAAACACGGTAACAAACTTCAGTAACTAAGAGTTTCACTTTAAAGTGTAAGCTGTTCTTCTTTGGTCATATATTTATTTCTATAGCATAAAGACTCATCGAAATTTGTTCTGAAGTTCAGCTTTGAAGAAAAGGGCATTATCGAATGTAAAACATGTATTATATGAATTAAGTGCGTTCGAATAGGTGTAACCGTATTGCAAATATGATATTTGCGACGGAGTAAACGAAATTAATTGTCTAACTGTTTTTTAACGGTTATGCACGAGTCAATTGTAACCCGAGGTCCAGGGGTTTACCGGGGATAGCCGGGGATATGGGCCGTGTTTTTGCCTTCCAGGTGGCCCCGCAGTGCCAGGTGAATGTGGTGGTTTTGTCTTCGCGCCAAAAATAGCAAGGAATGGCCTAACCTAGGGTCCCTGGGGTGCGTGGGCATATTTGGCGGGGATTTTACCAGCAGTTCGTCCTCGCAGGGCGGCGTTTTCCTGGGCAAGGCTGGACCGAAAGTCAAACTCCCCGCTATTCCCCGGACCTTGGGGGGACCGTGGTTACAATTGACTGGTGCATTAAGGCTTCACCGTTGAGATCTATGCACTGTAAGAAACGTCGATAATTTCAAAATCAAAACACAGTTATTTCTATTATAATCATCCAACTTTCTTGATGATACCAAAGTTTCAATAGTTCTCCAGGTATTAGAAACAAGTTAATATTATGGTTTGAGAGCATAAGCTTATTTGTCAGTCGAATACATTAGAATGAACGAGTACATCTTCTTGACAGACGGCCATGTGTTCTTTCAATGTAATTTACAATTTCATTTCATGTCAAAGGTATTATGCATAATACCCTGCATATCAGTTTTGGACCATTGAGATGGTAGTTTCAGTATACGCATGTTCAGTGTAGTAACATGTGATTGTGAATGACTCACTGCATTTATAACTTCTACCGCTAAGTCTTGCTGCAAATTGTTTGTCGTAACATAACAGTGTAAGTTAAGCATTAGGTTTTCTATTTGTTTTTCTGATCAAGTTTCTCAAAAACAGTATTTTTCAAAATAAATTCCATAAAACAATGACCTTTACGGCCTACACGTGTTATTTCTTTCTCTTTTCTCGAAATGATATGAACTTATACGACCACACTAAATCTACCTTGGACATAGGAGGGGCGATCAATCATATTTTGTCTGACCTTACTAGTGTACTTGTTTGTATATTTCGTCGTGCGTTATACATATTTGGAACATTTGTAGTTCCATATTTTAACTGTTTATTTGTAGTTCCATATTTTAAGTGTTTGTTCTACATTTAACTTTCTTAAAGACCCAACAGAGTATTTACTCATCAAACTCATTAAGGTGCTCATCTTTAATTACTTAAAATGTCAAAAACCAGCAATTGCCGTGCATGTGCTCAGTTACATAATTATGTTTACTTCACTTATACATTTAATAGTTGATGATGTTTGTATCATGTTGAATTCTTGAAGTTAATTCATTCATAGTTGATACGAAATTTTGTTCGTTTAATTACGCCTTTTCTTTTAATGTTGTTTCCGATTAGGCGGATGTGTTTAATTTTGCACGTATTGATAATAAATGTTTGAGGTTGATCGCTCGTTAACTGGTTTAAACCCAATCTCCTACTTAGTGATCTCCCCTGACAAGCGAAGTAGATCTCTGCCACCATGAGCGAGTATACCTGAATTTCAGTTATATAAACATTTTTAATGTAAACTCTCTTTTAATATTTTTTCTTCTCTTTTTATATTTGTAGCATCAAATAATTGTTCAAGGCGCATTTAGGTTAAAATACAAACAAAATTAAAGCTGCACTCTCACAGATTGACCGTTTAGACAACTTGTTTTTATCTTGGAATGAGCCAATTTTCGCTAAAATCCATGGAAACCAGTTATATATGACTGCCGACAAAACATAAGATTGCAGATTTTTGTATTTAAGTTCAAAATTTGATGTGTTATGTATTTTTCATAAAAACATGAAACATTAATTTTCGAACGAAATATAAAAATCTGCGATTTAATCTTATGTCAGCAATATTATATCATTGGTTTGCAAAAATTTGTACTTCAACTGATGTACCGGCATACATCTGAGGTTGTTTTCGATTAAAATGGCCAAGGAGTTCCGAATGATGTTCCTCGTTTCATCAACCATTGCTGTCAATAAACTGTCCCTATTAAACTGAGACTACTAGTTCTATACTTCGGATGTATTGCCTTCTTCAGGAGGGTCCGTCTTCAAAAAATGTATACTTAACATGTTCATATGACACGTTTTTGAAGATGGGCTACATATCTGTGCATTTCCCTGTGATGTGTGCCTTTAGATCTAGTCACTGTAAATGTCCTAAGCTCGTGACCGGCGCGACATCTTCCACAAGATAATGGCGTATATAAATGCTGATCATGTGCACTTAAAGCATTACCACACATGAACATAATGACTTGTTCAAAGATCTTTACATCTGCTACAATTTTGAGCACATTGCTAGTGTTGTGCTGGACTCAAACTAGCGATGTGTCAGGCCAAGGAAAGCAATATCAAGTATGTACATAGTTATAAGTTACTTAATGTTTAGAAATCTAGTTTCATTGTTAGATGACCTATATTAATTGAAATAAAATACGTTTTCCACATTTGTTTACAATATTCGAGAATTTTCTATTTATTACATGTTTAAAAGTTTTAGAATAATAAAGATTTTTATAGAGTTTGAGAAAAAAAACCTTGGGGAAGGTTTTAGTATGCTTTTGAACATTTGTATTTGATAAATTATTTAAGGCCTAGTTTAAGGAATGTTTGGCATGACAATACTCTGCTTTGCATCTCCTGCTAATTGCACTGATGTCACAGTAGGGGCCAATTTCCTGGTTTTTTTTTTGTTTATTGGTTCAGGGTCATTTAGGGTCCATTTCTATAATAAAACTTCCAAAACTGCACAGTAAGATATTCAGATAGGAGATTTGATAAGACAATTAGGCAATTAGATTAAGATCAGTACACCGACATTGTGTACTATACACGGTTGTTTGGCATGGTTTTTGTTGTTGTTGTTGTTGTGTTTTTTTTGTTTTTTTGTTGTTTTTTTGTTTTTGTTTTTTTTTGGGGGGGGTCACTTATAGAAGGATTTAACTAGGCCTTAAAGGGCAAACGTCTCTGATATGTGGTCTTTGGGTGAAATTAAACTATGAAAACTTGGATTGTATTAAATTGTACAGTGTAAGAGTGTACCGAGCGAATGTATTCTAAAAACATTTTATGGCAGAAATCACAAA
Source organism: Mya arenaria (assembly GCF_026914265.1). Classification (NCBI taxonomy): domain Eukaryota; kingdom Metazoa; phylum Mollusca; class Bivalvia; order Myida; family Myidae; genus Mya; species Mya arenaria. The sequence continues at coordinate 63,714,222 of NC_069129.1, read as the reverse complement.
CACAGTATATATTGTTCTGTGAATATCATAACCTTTGAATTGTTAATAAATAATTTCGATTGGGCTTCAAATAATCAAAAACAGTTTTTTTTAACTCATTTTCACTCTGGAAAAATGTTCTCTGCAAGAAGTCTTGATTTATTTATTAACAATGAATTACAAAATTGCCAAATCACCTTAAATCTGCAGCTATGAAGTGGTTGCCTACAAACACCAGTGCAGACTCTTATCCGAGCTTTCCCTGTATATCATAGAGGAAGGCTCACATAATTTATTTTACTAATTCATGCTATAACGCATCACAGGATAGCCGAGCTGTTTTAGTTTGACGTAGTCGAGAAATGTTCACTAATTTTAGTTTTGCCTATGTATGCTATAACTACGCTATACATGACAGCAGAGCTTTCTCGGTATATACATAGAGGAAGGTTCACTTACTCTTTAGTACTTATTTATACTATAACTACGCCTTAGTAGATAGCTGAGCTTTCTCGGTATGTACAAAGAGGAAGGTTCACTTACTTTTTAGTACTTATTTATACTATAACTACGCCTTAGTAGATAGCTGAGCTTTCTCGGTATAAACATAGAGGAAGGTTCATTTACATTTTAGTACAGTTGCTATAGCTACGCCTTAGTAGATAGCTGAGTTTTCTCGGTATATACATAGAGGAATGTTCACTTAACATTTAGTACAGTTGCTATAACTACGATATAACTACGCCTTACTAGAAAGTAGAGCTTTCTCGGTATGTACATAGAGGAAGGTTCATTTACATTTTGGTACAGTTGCTATAACAACGCCTTATTTGTGTGTAGAGCTTTCTCGGTAAATACATAGAGGAAGTTTCACTTAACATTTAGTACAGTTTCAAAAACTACGCTATAACTATGCCTTTCTAGAAAGTAGAGCTTTCTCGGTATATACGTAAAGGAAGCTCACTTGTTTTATTTTACCTATTTAAATGATATAACTTGAATATGGAGTTTAACAAGCTGTAAGTTGGAACTATGACTCACCAGATAACTGAGCTTTCATACTTCGGAATGCCCCTAGTGGGGCACTCGAACCCGCAACCCCTACGAGGGACGCTGTTAACGACCTTACCAACTGAGCAAGCCGTCACATAACGTTCACTGAAACACGTCATACGGCGAACAGTTAACATTTGACTATTTCGTTTGAACGTTTTGTAAATCATAGCATGTTTGTATAGTACAATATGTATTACCTTTTATAAGTATTAACATCTTTCCACGTGGCGTTGAAAAATAGAAAGCTCATTTTGAATGTCAAATTACATAAGTTACATGTGAATGTATTATATTTGTTTGCACGTAGTGAAGTTTTACTTAATATTCTTTTTTCATCGAAATACTTGTGATCCGACAGAACTAAATCATCAAGTACGTAATTGCCTTTCTGTGCATACATGTACACACCATTTAAATACGTATGAACCTTTCTATGGTGTGACAATGCAACCAAAATAGTATACCTTTATAAAAAAAATGTATTAAAAATGCATCCAGGCAGACGATCCTCAGTGCCCGGCATTCGATCCGTGCCAGCTGCCGCCTTGCTGGGATCCAGTCCAGGACCCTAATGATCCCTGCTGTAAAAAATGCCCCAATGGTAAGTTGCTTTGACCCTAATGCCCCCCTGTTGTAAATTATACCGCAGTGGTAAGTGTCTATAAACTAATGCCCCGTGCTGTGAAATATGTCCCTTAGGCGAGTGTCTTGTCAAGTGTCTTTGATAATAATGTCCCGTGCTGTGAAATATGTCTGTATGGCAAGTGTCTTGGCAAGTGTCTTTGACCCTAATGACCCCTGCTGGTAAATATGTCCGTATGGCAAGTGTCTTAGCAATTGACTTGGCAAATGTCTTTGATACGAATGGGCCCTGCTTTGACATATGTCCCAGTGGTCCCAGTGTCTTTGACCCTAATGTCCCCTGCTGGGAAATATGTTCAAATTGTAAGTGTCTTTGCAAGTGTTTTTGATACTAATTAATGTCCTTGCTGTGATATTTACCTATGGCAAGTGTCTAAGCAAGTGTCTTTAATACTTATAAGTGTCCCCTGCTGTAAAATATGTTTCTGTGGCAAGTGTTTTTGATACCAATGTCCGCTGTAAAATATTTCCCAGTTGTTATTTCTTTAACCTTAATGTCCCCTGCTGTGAAATATCTCCAAGTGGTAAGTGCCATTGGCCTTAATGTCCCCTGCTGTGAATTATGCCCAAGTGGTAAGTGTCATTGACCTTAATGTCCCCTGCTATGAATTATGTTCAAGAGGTAAGCGTCATTGACCTTAATGTCCTCTGCTGTGAAATTTATTCAAGTGGTAAGTGTCTTTGACTTAATGACCGCTGCTGTGAATATGTAAAAATGTTGAGTGTTTTACCCTAATGTGCCCTGAAATGAATTTTCTCAAAATGGTAAGCGTCTTCCACCCTAATTGACCATTAGGACTCCTTCTATGAATTATTTCTCAGCGGTCACCAAGTTTCAAGCAAATCGAATAATAATTTCTGAAGTTACATTTCATCAGACATAGATGTGTGTCATAACCATGGGCACGACACACCTATCGCACGGCGATCATCTGCCATTTGAACCTGGTACATGACAATAGTGCAACAAATATTTTCATGAAATATCATTAAGTACTAAAGTATATGTCTACATCTGCAATATGCCGGATTATAATAACGTAAATAGGGCATTCTGCTTGTTTCATCATGGATTTGGTACGACTGTCACAGTTTTTAAACATGACTATATGCCAACAAACAACCAGGCAAGCCATTTAGCTTGATTCACCGGTTATGCATGTAATGCACCAGTCAATTGTTACCACCCCACCCCCCACCACCCACCCCCCTCCAGGTCCGGGGATTAACAGGGACTTTGAATTTTGGTCCAGTCAAGCCCGGGTAAGATCCCCGGGCTGTGGGGATGAACTGCTGGTAAAATCCCTGCCAAATGCCCTCGCACGCCAGGGACCCTAGATAAGGCCCATTCCCCGCTATTTTGACGCGAAGACAAAACCATCGCATTCACCCGGCACGGCGGGGCACTCTGGAAGGTAAAAACACGGCCCATTCCCCCGGCTATCCCCGGTATACCCCTAGACCTTGTGGTTACAATTGACTGATGCATAACCAGAAATAGCCAAGTTATATGACCTGTCTGTCCCGGCTATGAAGGCTCTACACTTCCTTACACAGTCATATAATGTACTTACAGGTAAAAATTGTCGAGCCCCTGATGGAAAAATAATTGCACAGCACGGAAGTTACTCAATAAACTCCACGCATACTTGCAACTGCGGGGACCTCGATGCAATCCCATTCGGTCAACAGATGGCTATCTGCTACGTCCCGTTAGGCTAGCCCCGCACTAATCTTGATCTAGGGGAATGTATCGTGCCGACAGTACATTGGTTCTGTAATTTGTATTCAAATACCTGCTTAGGTGCATGAATTGTATAGTATTATCAATTACCTCAATGTTTTCATGTTGTGCATGAATTTCAGTGAATAAATGTGTTGACTTGACTTGACTTGTAAAAATAAAGGGCGGAACGCCAAATATTGTCGTATGTTGATTTTGAAATAATGAAAGGGTCATGGAGAAATCGAAAAAAAAAATCAAAGACGACATAACGCGATTAAAATGGTAAGCAAAACATATAAGCAGGGCAGAATTCAGGCATCATAGTCGAAAGTGGTGGACCTATTTTTAATTAAGCCTCAAAATTAAAAGCTTTGGGTTTGTTTAGTTTTCGAATTTCATAGTACATGGTCTAACATGGTAAGAACACAAACACTGGCACGTCAAATACATGTAGTACATGGTTTAACATGGTAAGCACACAAACACTGGCACGTCAAATACATGTAGTACATGGTCTAACATGGTAAGCACACAAACACTGGCACGTCAAATACATGTAGTATATGGTCTAACACTGGCACGTCAAATACATGTAGTACATGGTCTAACATGGTAAGCACACAAACACTGGCACGTCAAATACATGTAGTACATGGTCTAACATGGTAAGCACACAAACACTGGCACGTCAAATACATGTAGTACATGGTCTAACATGGTAAGCACACAAACACTGGCACGTCAAATACATGTAGTACATGGTCTAACATGGTAAGCACACAAACACTGGCACGTCAAATACATGTAGTACATGGTCTAACATGGTAAGCACACAAACACTGGCACGTCAAATGCATGTAGTACATGGTCTAACATGGTAAGAACACAAACACTGGCACGTCAAATACATGTAGTACATGGTCTAACATGGTAAGAACACAAACACTGGCACGTCAAATACATGTAGTACATGGTCTAACATGGTAAGAACACAAACACTGGCACGTCAAATACATGTAGTACATGGTCTAACATGGTAAGCACACAAACACTGGCACGTCAAATGCATGTAGTACATGGTCTAACATGGTAAGCACACAAACACTGGCACGTCAAATACATGTAGTACATGGTCTAACATGGTAAGCACACAAACACTGGCACGTCAAATACATGTAGTACATGGTCTAACATGGTAAGCACACAAACACTGGCACGTCAAATACATGTAGTACATGGTCTAACATGGTAAGCACACAAACACTGGCACGTCAAATACATGTAGTACATGGTCTAACATGGTAAGCACACAAACACTGGCACGTCAAATACATGTAGTACATGGTCTAAAATGGTAAGCACACAAACACTGGCACGTCAAATGCATGTAGTACATGGTCTAACATGGTAAGCACACAAACACTGGCACGTCAAATGCATGTAGTACATGGTCTGACATGGTAAGCACACAAACACTGGCACGTCAAATGCATGTAGTACATGGTCTGACATGGTAAGCACACAAACACTGGCACGTCAAATACATGTAGTACATGGTCTGACATGGTAAGCACACAAACACTGGCACGTCAAATGCATGTAGTACATGGTCTGACATGGTAAGCACACAAACACTGGCACGTCAAATACATGTAGTACATGGTCTAACATGGTAAGCACACAAACACTGGCACGTCAAATACATGTAGTACATGGTCTAACATGGTAAGCACACAAACACTGGCACTTCAAATACATGTAGTACATGGTCTAACATGGTAAGCACACAAACACTGGCACTTCAAATACATGTAGTACATGGTCTAACATGGTAAGCACACAAACACTGGCACTTCAAATACATGTAGTACATGGTCTAACATGGTAAGCACACAAACACTGGCACTTCAAATACATGTAGTACATGGTCTAACATGGTAAGCACACAAACACTGGCACGTCAAATGCATGTAGTACATGGTCTAACATGGTAAGCACACAAACACTGGCACGTCAAATACATGTAGTACATGGTCTAACACGGTAAGCACACAAACACTGGCACGTCAAATACATGTAGTACATGGTCTAACACGGTAAGCACACAAACACTGGCACGTCAAATGCATGTAGTACATGGTCTAACACGGTAAGCACACAAACACTGGCACGTCAAATGCATGTAGTACATGGTCTAACACGGTAAGCACACAAACACTGGCACGTCAAATGCATGTAGTACATGGTCTAACACGGTAAGCACACAAACACTGGCACGTCAAATGCATGTAGTACATGGTCTAACACGGTAAGCACACAAACACTGGCACGTCAAATGCATGTAGTACATGGTCTAACACGGTAAGCACACAAACACTGGCACGTCAAATACATGTAGTACATGGTCTAACACGGTAAGCACACAAACACTGGCACGTCAAATACATGTAGTACATGGTCTAACACGGTAGCACACAAACACTGGCTCGTCAAATACATGTAGTACATGGTCTAACATGGTAAGCACACAAACACTGGCTCGTCAAATACATGTAGTACATGGTCTAACATGGTAAGCACACAAACACTGGCTCGTCAAATACATGTAGTACATGGTCTAACATGGTAAGCACACAAACACTGGCTCGTCAAATACATGTAGTACATGGTCTAACATGGTAAGCACACAAACACTGGCACGTCAAATACATGTAGTACATGGTCTAACATGGTAAGCACACAAACACTGGCACGTCAAATACATGTAGTACATGGTCTAACATGGTAAGCACACAAACACTGGCACGTCAAATACATGTAATACATGGTCTAACATGGTAAGCACACAAACACTGGCACGTCAAATACATGTAGTACATGGTCTAACATGGTAAGCACACAAACACTGGCACGTCAAATACATGTAGTACATGGTCTAACATGGTAAGCACACAAACACTGGCACGTCAAATACATGTAGTACATGGTCTAACATGTTAAGCACACAAACACTGGCACGTCAAATACATGTAGTAAGTGTTGCAGTCGAATAGAGTTGACATGTGGGATTTTTTTAATCTCGAAGCCACGACGTACTTACTCGTTTCAGCGATTTAGTTAGTCTTGGCTTCAGCTTTCTATCTTGTGGACACGACTTAGTTATAATGCAGATGCCACGAGATAACTAGTCGTGGGAAAGAGATAGTAAGTCGTGGCCACGACATTCTTAGTACGTGGGAACGAGTTCGGTACCAATCATAAACTTATTGAAACACATGCATATGCCAGACCATCATAAAGTGTCGTTAAAAGAGTCGATTACGTTCGCTTTCGTCTGGCATTTCAATCGCAATCTTGTGAAATTATTTGATAAGTCGTTTAACGTCAGACTTAAGTCGTTCAAACGAGATACGTCATTTTAATGAGATGAAAAAGATAACACGTATGTCACCTCTATGCCGGTGTAATTGTTAAAAAAAACATTTTAATCTATCAATCCCAATTAAAAGAGGGTGGTGGGTGGGGCATAAGCTAAATAAAAGAAAGTTATGGCATCGTGTGGCGACACACGTATTTAACATTATCATAAACCACAGCACGTACATCCCGTGAACTTAGGCAATATCCTTCCGCCGAACGACAATTCATTCAAGCAGACGACAATTGGGAAGTTTTGCACCGAAATAGCTGGGTGGATAGTTTTGGTTATTTCGGTACAAAAGTTCAAGTTTTTTCCATTTTAAATTTAGACCTTAGCTTTACACTGAAAAAGACATAAGGTTTTTACGTTCTTTTGACTATATACCGATTTGACAACACGCGTCTCACGTAATGAACTCTGCACACAAAAGTAAACATACAAACCTCGATGTAGCCGCTATCCCGGAACGTCTATGCATCTAGTTGAATTCGTAATGTGTACGATACTTTACGATTGTGTAACTTGTTTATTTGAGAGCAATAAAAGTCGTCATTAACCTAAATATGCAAATAAACATAATCTACGTGCTTTGGCTTTTTGTACCGTAACAGAAGATTGTTCAAGGTTTTAACCGCTATAGGTCAATTTAAAACCGATGACCCCTATGACAGTGAAAACTTTGGTTTAAAAAAATCAAAACAGAACTCAGGCCCTTATAGTGCTTAAACAAAGACGTTCACTACAAGAGACATCTCCGGACTTCCCGGTGCTTAAGTTATGTAAACACATACTAAAATACAATTAAAAAAAAAATCTTAGGATAAATATCTGATATATACTATACTTCCTTTAATGGGACACTCACATGCCGATAAGAAAATTACCATAGACTGCAATGAACAAATAAGGGAAAATAGTGAGACACTGACTAAAATTCCTTGACACAATCTTACTAGAAAATATATAAATATATTAAAATAGTGGGTAAGATTATCTACCGATGAATACAAAATGTTGACAATCTCATTGAAAACAAAGTTCGTAGTCATAACTTAAAGCAATTCAAAAGTTCCATACAGACTAGAGTAAGCTTGCTCTCACCAAAAATAAAATAGAGCAATCTCATCAAATGAAAATAGAAATCTGGGAACTGAATTTATAGACAAGAAAAAATACCCGAAACAATCAAAGCACTGAAAGTGCTGAGGGATGGTGCCTTTGGTGTATGTGCAGAAAAATATACAGGGAGAGCTGCCTGGTGTCGTTGTTATCATCTATTGACAGTTTGGTTATTTCAAGAGCCAACTTTCGTCATGCATGACTATTTTTTATGAATGCATGTTAAGCAAGCGATCACTTCGTACGAAGCTGCATGCGAAGATTTCTGCGACCGTTTTATTAACGCTTTCGTACGTAATTACTCTTCAAAATGGGGAAGGATCGGACGAAAATGTAAACAAACCGTAGATGTGAGTATACTAAAAAAATCGCAAATAGTGATTTGATCTGCTTCGCTTTTCGAATAATCAAAATAGACATTTACTATTTACTTTGATAAATACAGTGGGTGGTAACGTTTTGTCGACTACGGTTGCTACGGCATGGTTTGACCCGTTTAAACAGCTGTTTCCTGTGTCACATTGCAATGTTTTCAGGTTATGACACATTTTGATACCAACTATATTCATTTCTTATCGCTTGTATTGTGTATAATAATTGTTATGGCGTTAACATGTTAAATAATCACATCCCAAAAGGTAAATGTACTATTACGTTCGTTAATTCTTTGATCTATTCGATTGAAAATCCCGGAAGTACAAATTTAAGAAAGAGTTTAATTAGCGAATATTATTTGAACTGTTTCCTTAAGGTATGTAAGTTTACACACTCAAATATGTTTTAATATACAATTCTATATACTAACCAGTATACAAATGATATTTGTCATTACAAATAGGTAGACCTATTGTCAATTACAGCATCCTCTTTGTTTGTTATTGATATGATTTATTAAGTTTTTCATTGCAGGCAATCTTTTGAAAGAAAAGCTCAGTCATCTGAGATGCAGTGTTGCAGCACTGAAAAGCATTGGGTATGACTGTATATCTCAGCGTAGGATTAAACCAACTATTGCAAAAACTATGCAAACAGTAATCGGGGAGTAGGATTATTATTATATTTTTTAGAGTTATTAGACCCAGTCTTTCAAAAACAGATGCAATTGCCATTATAACATAGTATGAAATAAGAAAATACTTGCTACTGCTTCTTGCAAACTACCGATTTTTTACCAATATATGTAATCTCAATACAAACTATCACTGTCAAGGCAGGCATTTCATTTGAATTTGAGAAATGGCTTTTAAAAAACAAATTTGTACTGTAATGTTTTTTTATCTCTTAAGATAAATATGTACTTTTACAAGAAATATTATCAAGAATTGTATTTGAAAAAAATCTTAGACCATTTCTTTTTTATTTTACTAACAACTTTCACGTTTTATGGATAATAGTAAAGACTATGTATCTTCTATTTTACAGGTGCCCATCATAGTGTTTCTCTTTGCCTGCAATCAGGATACATCAAATGACTTTTGAACTGTGTTTTCCAACTTGGGATTCAAACACATGCCGTCTTGGGTAGTAGAAAGTCAGACAAACACTTGTGGCTATATCACTATACTTCTTCAAGTCTTGCTCTATGAGTGATCATGATGTGAAATAAAACAAAATGCAGTCATCTTTTTGTTATATTAAATAAGTTATGAGCAAATAAAATATTTCAAACATTTTATTAATTCGTTATTTTGAAAAACAGTATGAATAAACATACATGTATACCAATAGACAAACAAATAATTGGCAAAGAATGGGCACAAAAATATAAGAATATTGAAGTTGGAGATTTATTGTTAATATTGATTTTAATGTGACAGAAAATGCCCCAATTTGCCAAAAAGCATTGAATATCAATTGGCAATGCTTGGATTTACAAAATCTGCCCAAAAGAGTATAGATTTGTGAGATGCTGTTTGGTATTTGTTCATAAAAGTCATGATATATAAATCAAAGTTTAAAAAAAAATGTTGCAAACATAAAACAGTGGAAGATCTGATGTCATGTTAAAATGATGTACTTGTATAAGCTATAAAAACTGTATATGAGCAGATTCGTATGGAAATATGAGCTTTAAGTATTACTTTATTCCAAAATGGTGACCTAGAAGGTTTAGTTCCTTGTATTGGTCAATGTTATATTGTTCACTTAACAGCTTGAGGTAAATGCAAGATATAATACAGTCAAGTTCAGAAACTGCTCAACAGTTATAATAATAATCCCCTTCCCCTCAATATGATGTACATTTGTGGGAAGTTATATCAAATCCTTCAAGAGGTATAAGAGACATGGAGCAGACACAATTTGTTACAGACGGACAGACAGACAACTGGAGCTAAAAGAATTAGTCTATTTCAGGAGGAGACATACTTAGCCAAATGGTTCTTGAGAAAAAGTCATTAAAAATAATTTATAAAAAGTACAATAAACAGGCAGTCATAAAAGTTAACATGAACACTAACTTAGGCTTAAATGAGCTGGATGAAAAATGTCTTAAACAAAATAATTGAGAAGTTGCCCAAAATGTTACAGCTACATGTAAGAAATGAGCCAAGTATCAACAAGAGATGTTTGTCAAACATTATGCCCCCACCTAAGCGCCATGTTGTCAGGATTATATGAACAATTGAATGAAATAAGCATGGACCGAAATGACAGCTGATTAGTCACTGACATTGGATGCCGTTGAGGCAGTTTTAAGATTATGACCATTCAAAGTGTGAGGATAGAGTGTGTTATGACCATGACCTTTGACTCTATGACCTCAAAATCCATATGAGTCATCAGCTGGTCTACAAAAATCTAAATGTCAAGTTTGAGGGACATGGGTTCAGGCATTGACATGTTATCACACAGACAAGCTTTTTTCAATCAATGTCACTGTGACCTTGACGTTTGACCCGATGATCCCTAAAATGAAAGGGACTCATCTACAGGCCAGACACAACTCCAAGTCAGGTTTGATTGCCATGGGTACAGGCATTGTCAAGTTATCACTCGAAACATTTTCGCATTCAAGGTCACTGTGAACTTGACCTTTGACCCAATGACTCCTAAAATCAATAAGCGTCATCCCCTTGTCAGGACCAACTTCCATGTCAAGTTTGATGATCATAGGTTCAGGCATTGTTGAGAGATCCCTGAGAGAGGATTTGTTATCTTTTTTGCATGAAATGTTATTGTGACCTTGACCTTGACTTGATGACCCTCAAAGTCAAGAGGGGTCATCTACTGGTCAGGCCCAACCTTTATGTCAAGTTTGATGACCATTCAGACTGAATGGCATGATTGGTCCAGGAATTGTCGAGTTTGCTTTCAAGATCACTTTGACCTAGGGGTCATCTACTGGTAAGGCCCAACCTCCGAGTCAAGTTTGAGGGCCATGGGGGCAGGCATTGTTGATTTATCACTTGGACAACCTTTTACCATTCAAGGTCACTGTGACCTTGATCTTTGGCTCGATGATCCCCAAAACCAATAGGGGTCATCTACTGGTGAGGCCCAACTTCCATATCAAGTATGATGACGAAAGGTCTAGGCATTGTTGAGTTATCACTCGGACAAGCTTTAAAATTAATTTATCATTCAAGGTCACTGTGACCTTGACCTTTGACCCGATGAGCCCTAAAATCATCTACTGGTCAGGCCCAACCTTCATGTCAAGTTTGATGACCATACGTCCAGGACCGACCGACATGTGCAAAGCAATATACCCCTCTTCTTCGAAGGGGGCATAATAAAAAAATGTCTTATTATGCACAGCAGTGATTACATTGACAGAGACATTTTTCCTTTGAAGTATTTATAAATTGAGTCAGTAGCTGAGTCCTTGGATGACATAACAGTGTAGTATGTTGGTTATAATATTTGTTTCCTTTTTAAATGATATGCCAGCATGTATAAAGATGGTCTCTTCTTCCTGTATAGAGTCAACATCAAAGTTCACAGTAAATAGATTCATGTGAGTTGCACGAAGACAGATTTTTCAAGTTTAAACAATTTACAATGTTGATTTGATGTAAGTAGTTGCTCAGATCATGGCAAGGGTGAACTGAATCAGAATGAATCCATTGAAGGTGTTGAAGCAGTTTCTGTTTGAAGGCTGTTCAACTAAAGCACAATCCTTTGATATGAGATCGTGGCATAAACTGTTTTGTGAATTCTGTCCTTGAAAAGTCTTTGGTAGTCTCAAGTATCACCTTGAAAAACAATTAAGATGAATTTTGTAGAGATTGGAAAGTCTATTGCTCTTTCGGTAACTTTCATTCTAGGTTCTGAAGTATTTGTGACATGGCGCTGAGTCTCTGAAACGAAAAGTATTTAAGAGCAAAAAAAAACAATGATTTCATATGTTTTCTTTGAGGCTGCACTCTTACAGATTAACAGTTTTAATAATATTTTATCTTTTGTCCAGGAATGAGCAAATTTTGTGTAAACATCTGAAAACCAGCGATACAAGAATGCTGACAAAAGATTTTATCACAGTTTTTCATATTTCTGTCCCAAATTAATGTTTTTGAAAAATGCATAAAACATCAATTTTTGAAAATAAATATGAAAACTTGCAATGTGATTTTTTCAGCAGTCTTATATCACTTGTTGCTATGCATTTTCACATGCAATGTTACACATATACAGTATCCAGTGATGTGGATCATTCCATATATATGCTGCACATCTTTAATATTATAATCATAGAATGTGTATCAAACTATATGCATGATAAGCTTAAAAGTTTGTATTAAAAAAATGCTACAAACTGACTGTAAATACATACATAATGCACGATTTCCACTTGATTCGCTCTTGTGGTGTATTTACTTTTATCTTGCTTATAAAAACACGAGTAAACCGGAAATATTTGAAATTTATTTACCCATCCAGAAACCTGCAGTTCTGTGTAACAATCCGTCCCGCCTAGTTACCAGCATCTTGGATCCATGTCAGGATCTGAAATAAAAAAATGAATAATCTATTTATTTATAAACAGGCTGTTTTTTTCTGAAGCTTAAAATATGGTTGACATTTTTCTTTAAATGCAAGGTGGTTTCTGTTTTAATAAAGCCATTGCTTGAGCTCAAGTAGTCATCAGTCGTGGGGTTCAAGATCTGAACCTGTCCCGCTTTTGCACCCAGGTTTACCGTACTACCGTTCATAAGTGTGTCCCAGTACTAACCCACAAATGTCAGATTGTTTGCAAATTAAGTTATCAGGAACAGTTTGTCGAGCTGGTTGAACAATTCAACTGCAAGCTTTAAGTTATTTTAAGTTCTAAGGGCCTGTGAGCCAAGTTGATAGAGCACAAACTTGCAAACAGGGAGTCCCCAGTCCAAGTCCCATTACTAGCTGCAATGTTTTCAGAACGGCAATAAAATTGAAAAAAAAAATGTAGTTTTGGACAAACAAGTCTCCCGACTGTGACCAATAGAGCTTCTGCCTACCTTCTGGCTGCTCTGGATATTTAAAAAAAAATACTTTTTGAACCATCCCACCCCCCGCATTTCAGGAAATTAACGGTGGACTTTTGTTCTATCTATAATTGATTTATTATGTTATATTTTGGTAACCTTGTTAAACTTGTTTTATTAAATGAATAAAAAACATTTTAAAACTTTTTATGTACTAAATTTTATTCGATATAATAAAATAAATATCATATGGCAGCATCGGGTGACATTCTGCTCTCGGGTTGACAATATCAATGCCACACATGCTGCCATATGATATTTATATAATGTCCAATGCCCAATGTCGTGCCAGCACGACTTTCACTTTTGAATGTCCAATGTCGTGCCAGCACAACATTCGATTTTGAATGTCCAATGTCGTGCCAACACGACTTTCACTTTTGAATGTCCAATGTCGTATGTTTAGCTAACTTCACACAGCTAAGTTATGTTTATTTGCAAAACTATCCTTATTGAAACATGTGTAACCTTTTTTAGTGTCAAGGTAGTTAGAGAAAGGTAGTTCTTAAAATTGATGTTTTCACTCCTTAGTTTGCAGTGAAAATATCATATTGATATTTATCTGTTGTTATTTCACTGATTAAATTCCATATTTCATCAATAAACATGAAAAATATAATAAACAAACAAAATAGCAAGGTGACAATATGTCAGATTCCCCAAGTGATCTTATGTCAATAAAATGCTTGTCTAAATTACTTTGGAAACGTTACAACAGTTACTTAAACACATACGCTGCTTAATAATTAAGGAGCTGTAATATACATTATTCTGGATGCCTAGTCACATAGTAGGAAATATAGGCAATGAAATTGCTGATCAAATTTCAAAACAGGCATCAAAATATGGAACACTGCCTCCATTGGGTTAAGACATGCGCCATGCAGCGAAAGGCCGAAGGACCCAGCAGCTAGTTGAATAATGGGAACAAATTGCCTGGCAAAGTGTCTCATAGGACTGGCCTGTGAATGGATTGGTTGTCACTACAATAAACAAACTATTCACCTATAGTTTTATTAACATTAACTTAAAAACAGAACAGGCAGTTATTTCGACGTATACAAGTGTACATCATCGTAACCCATCAGGCGTGTATCCAAAACACAAAAATTATCGTACAAAAACACAAAGAGATAAAGTAAAAAGTATACACAATACTCAGGACTGAGTGTTCCTTTATTACAACTTACAAACAATGTGGCTTCAAGGAAACGTTCAATCACATTTTCTTTGGATGTTCGCACATAATAAAAATACACCGATAAAGTCTGAGTAACTTAAATATGCCAGTTGCGCAATCCCCCGAACACAATATTTCCGAGACAGTTAGTGGACCTGTGAAAAATAAATGTCTTAAACAAAATTTAATACTGGCCAAACAAAAATGATATAATTGACAGATTATGTTTAGAAGAAGAAGAAGAAGAAGAAGAAGAAGAAGAAGAAGAAGAAGAAGTACAGGCAAATCTATATTTTTCTTTCAATGATATATTTTACACTAGTTGACCCAATGGGGAAAGCCCCCCAAGATGAGCGATGAATAGACGAGAGCCTCATGAGGCGATAAACTTAACAAAGAAAGGGTTATACGTTTGATAACGTACAAAGTACGTTTGATTTATGTATATCAAAATGATTTTTATCATCGAACAAAAAAACATAAAGACTATCCCAATGATCCGCGAGGTGTATCCAATATCATGTTCTAAAATTAATTACAGCACGACTGATACCCGCTTTCCAGATATTTAAATTAAAACAAAAAACAAACAACACATAAAATATGCTTTAAGTCTTTGAACTTATTATAATTAGAGTGTTTTTTTGCGACATCTTAAAACATGACAACATTACATGAGTACCATTTTAATAATAACTCCTCCCTTGTTAAAAAATGTTATAGAGACGCAGTTATTTATTGCGCTGCAAATGAAATCGATCAGCTTTGGGTAAAAAATCATAAAGCCGAAAATAGTGCCAAAACAGTAAAATTGTAACTCTAAATAAAGGGTTTCACATAGGTCTTATTTAAAAAAAATACATTCCTTTATATAGAAGTGCAGTCAAAATATAGACGTTCACTTCTATTTACATCCACAGAAAGGTGATGCACCTATACAGATAGAGGTTTACCTCTTGAATATACGTGTAGCATTCGCACATGCGTTCACATGCTGTGCAATAAGCATTACCCAAGGTTGAGAAGGTGGATGAACTCGTGTGCATGCAATTTTCTATAAATATCGTGAAAAACCATTTGGCTAATACTTCATACTAAGTTAATACTGTTTATCTGTATATTTTAATGTGTTGATGGCCTTTTAGCCAAAAAACCTAATCATTTTCATGTCATATACTAAATACCAAATATCTAAGCTATGGATATTCTGTTTTTTGACGAGATGTTTTTGTGGTTTAGCACTGTAATTCATAAAAAGCAAATGAGTATCAGTGATGGTGCTTGGCTCCAGGGAAGCGGTTTAAAGATTTTTTGAAGACCCCTTGAAGTAATTCATAGTAAACATTTACCCTCGCATGCTTCTGTTTTCTGATAGTAATACCAGTTTAGCTATATGGGTAATACTTAAGGACCTATAACTAATGCTACAGGTTTTTTGGACATGAATACGTAGAGACCCACCATTATGTTTTTTGATAGCTACCTTAACCATACAGTTAAATTTGGATGCATAATGACCCCATGAAATGTTGGTTTCATTTTGCTTCTACATTCTATACATGACCAAGCAGATCTTGTCTTGAGTAGTTCTGCTCTATTTTGAAGTATTTCAAGAACAAAAAGTGTTGTTTTTATTATTTTGACTTTTTCAAATTCAACCCTTTCAAATGGTAGCAAATACAAGACATCCAAATTCGGATACCTGAATACATTTTCTTCTCTTTAAGGTTTTGGAGAGAGGACAGGAGGGACGGCGTGCGGCAGAAAACAGGCGACAAAAAAACCTTTGGCACTTGAAGTTCATTTCCTATAAAATTCGGGTTGAATGTAACCGTAGTTGTTGATGTGAATGCAAACAAATATCTCTTCATCTAAGGCCTTGTAAAATATTTAACGTGATTCGTCTCGAGACGGAGATATGAAAGCTCAAAAAACAAAAAAGCATGATATAAAGTGATATCATGTTTGTTTGTTTTTTTGTAATTTAGAATGCATATATCTGTCCTCACGACATCTCTTTTCATTGCATACACACATTTGTATATAACTATGGTATGAAAATAACAGCCCGCACTTGGAATGCAATGTATGCTGTATGACTAAACGGCAGAGAAGACAGACACATACATGCTGTTATTAAAACAAGCAAATCAGATCAGTTGAATAATGCGTGCGATGTTAAAGCTTGATGACGTATATTTGTGAGTGACAGTCATTTGGATTTCTTTTAGTTACACTGTTACTATTTGTTAATGTATCAGTTAGCTTATTCAAGTCCTCATCAGTTAAGTCAACACTTTGGTCTATGTGATCGTCTTTTTTCAATTGTTCACCTCCATTCTTCATCAATTTTACATTCTTGGAGTCCTGGGAGTCCAATGTAACTCTGTCTGAAATAATGCCAGTTTTCATTGGATTGTTTTTTGAGTCAATATTAAATGCAGTGTTGTCAATTCCAGTAGCTGTTATCGACTGTATTTTACTACGGTGTTCATTGACGGCGTCGTTGTTGTTTTCTATAGCGTTAGCAACTCCTTGAATGTTTGTAATTTTAACATATATTTTATCTGGACTGTTTATACGATCGTATTTAGGCAGTGAGGACCGCTCTGGTCGTTTTTTCTTTTGGTCCTTTACAATTATGAAGATAAGTCCAATAATGCAGGGAATAAGGAAAACAGCACCGGCTAGTATCCCAACCACTACTCTCTGAATGCTGAGATTCACTTTCTCACATTTATTGTGTATAATGGTGGTAATATTTGCGAGCACTTCGAGGCAAACTAAACTATCTTCCTCTGGTTGAAACCGTATAACCATCTCAGTTTCAGATACCTGGAGAATGGGAGATTTATACTGGGTGTTGCCATCTAGGTCAGTAATTCGAACACGAAATCCAAATATTTGAGTCGTTGTTTGATTAAACGACCAAATAAGGCTCATTTCTTCCCCGGACACGTCTACATTAAGCAGCAGAGGAAGTGTGGTTTTGTTTTCGTCTCCAGAGCGGTTGTTCCATTGGATAGCGGACGCTAACGTTGCTGACAGAATCATCACGGTCAGGCTGATTGTCTGGTGTAACATCAGGCCGGGTTGGCTGCAGTAAATTTCGATCATTTTATATTAAACGCAGTAAAGCGTAAACTTCAATTAGATAAAGATCTCTTAAGAATTTATCACAATGTGTTGCCTTATGCAGGTATATTTTATGGCAAATTTGGAAAATGGTAAATGAATCTTACACATACATAAAATATTTTGAAAAGGATTTTATTTGCAGCAGTTTAACGACGTTTGTTTAGTACAATGCAGATTACTGAAAGACAGCTTAATAAAAAAACCCATGATAAATGTGCTGTTCCCTTAACCCTAACGTTCAGACTCGATTACATGTATTAGTTTTTACCGGTTCAGCTTTATTGAAATACAGATAAGAACTGGATATATTTGTCTAATAAAGTCCATTATCTTTAAATCTGCTCAAGTCTGGCTCTCACTGTCACGGTTTTGACTACAATCCACCCCGATAGATCGTCGCCATGTTATGCACCAGTCAAATGTAATCACGGCCCCCAGGTCCGGGGAATGGCGGGGACTTTGACTGTCGGTCCAGCCAATCCAGGGTAAAATCACCGCTCTGCAGGGTAAAACTTCTGGTCAAATCCCCGCCAAATGCCCCCGAAACCCCGGGATAACCGGTAAAGGCCTATTCCCCGCTATTCTTAGCGCGTAAACAAAACCACAGCATCCACTTGGCACTGCGGTGCCACCTGGAACGTAAAAACACGGCCCAATTCCCCCGCTATCCCCGCTACACCCACAGGCCTGGGGGCGTGGTTTCAAATGACTGGTGCATTAATCGTGGTAAGTCTTAGTAAGAAGGAATGCATGGGCTCCAACCCTCCCTTCGCACAACTGTTGGCGACATCCCCACGACGGGAGTACCATGGAAACAATGAGTTACGATCAACGCAGTTTGAAATGGTTTGACACCGTAATGGTCTTCTAAATGCGATAACATTACGAACACTCACGTTTATAGTAAGCTTGTAATAAGATTGATGAAGGAAAGTACAAGCAATGCTATTTTACGTTTTAAGGTGGTTGAATGCATATTGACAAATAGTAAAGAGGTCAAAACTATATTATTTGGTCGGTATTCATAAAACATCATAGTCATTTCTTATAATTAGACGAATTCCTTCCTTTTTCCATGCTAAATTTTAAGTAACGTAAAGGTGTTGTGGGGTTTTTTTTTCAAAATAATTGTAGAAAACAGTATTTTAGATGTTATTCAGTTATTGATTAAACAATGGGATCAGTAAGATACTATACAAATGCTTGAAGTTTTATGGATACCCTGGTAACTGATCAAAGTTCGTTTCATTGGCCTACAACCTGGCCGATTTGCAAGAAGAAATTGTAGTGCATGGAATTTCTTTTGCCTAGCTTGCAAGCACTTCGACTAAAAAGAAGAAGGTGTGTGAATTATGATGTATATACACGATAAACATAAACTCTAGGAATTGCTCCGAAAATTATCGTAGAGAATCGTGATATATCGTACAGCAATCGTAGGGAGTGCGATAATCGATACCGTATACTTAACAGGTCGTTCTGGGGTGAGGGTCACACTTGCCTTGCCATGTAGGGGTGTAAGAGAAAAAAGTGACGATCAACCAAAATGACCAATATTATACAAATATTCTCGATTGTGTTACGAATTTACTAAGATTTGTGAATGGTTTGAAAAAATAATGCATCACGGCTCACCACGACTCGCCACGGGTCACCACGACTCGTCATCACTCACAACAACTCGCTAATATTCACGACGACTCACAACGACTCACGGTGACTCACCATGGCTCACCACGACTAGCCATTACCCACCACGACTCACCAATATGCACCACGACTCACAGCGACTCACGGTGACTCACTACGACTCATAACGGCTCATAACGACTCATAACGAATCGCAACGACTCACCACGTCTCACCACGACTCACCACGACTCACCAGGATAACAACGACTCGCCACGACTTGCCACGACCCACAACGACTCGTCACGACTCACCACAACTGACCACGACTCGCCTAGGTTAGTGATGATAAGCTACAAATATATTCACGACTTGTAATGAAACACCACGACTCACGATTCCATACCGACTCACGATTCCATACCGTGGGTAATCGTAGTCAAAATCGTTAAAGTGAAAGCCATGCTTTAACTAAACTTGAGGTGATTTTATTCGTTTTAAAAGCTGTTTGCTATTTAGCGCGATTGCGTAGAAAGCTGTCAAAGCTTTTATGGATAACTCTTAACTCCGTTTCCTGGGTAGAAGAACCCAGTACCGGTATCCCTTTCCAGAGGTTATGGGTATATGTTCCTTGTGGTACACAAACGGCGAACATATATACCATTGGTTCAATCCCACACTTGTTAATATACATTGAAACAGTAATATGTGGCATATACGCGATGAAAGGTATATGTCCGTCATCATTTAAGCTTATATTAAACAAACATATCTTTTACGACGAAAAAGGAAATGACACAGAACAATTTCGATTAAGATAAAGTGAACATATTTAGGTAATAAGTATAGCATAGCAATGTTTTACTTACGTTAGCACGTGAAAAAAACACTATAACCCTTGATAGTGAACATAAATGTGCACATAAATTCTGTTTGATAAATATTTACTTGTTTATCAAACCAAGCGCACTGATAATGAAAGGCAAAATGATTTTAGCATCGCATGTTGTTATCTTGAAACGATAAGTCCCGAGGCAGAATTATTTAGTTATATGCCCTATAATCAACTTGAGGGTCTTAAATAACGGGCTGTGTAAACAAGAACTAGGAGTGATACGTGCGGGTGTTCTAGAGTTGTCTAGGGACCATGGTTGATAAAGAACTTGGGAGCCTTGCAAGCATAGACAGCCAACTCAAGCGTATGGAAACTTTCCCTCCTGGTCGTTTAAACTAAGTGAGCCTATCTATATATGTATACCACTGTGAACCATGTCGAGCGAACGTAAACTATAGTGTTTTCTATCGGCTTCGACTATACTAGGAGAGTCTTGCAGGCATTGTTAAACAATTCGGGGGAATTAAATATTTTTGGTTGATTACTGGTATGGGTCGTTTATTACTGGGCGTCTAATCGACATTGTGAAATAATTCGGGCGGATGTAAACTTTTGGGGTTTAACGAGTCATTGTCGATTATATTAGGAGGGTGTAGCTGGTATTGTGAAACCATTAGGGCACATTAGGGTGGATGGACACTTGGAGGCTGTTACGAATCAGAGTTACAAGTTTATATACTAGAAGGGGGTAGCTGGTACGGTGAACTATTTCGGTCGAATAAAAACTTTGGGCCTGTTTTGGGGCAGGGTCTTAAATTCGACGAGAGTCTAGCTGGCATTGTGAACTGATGCGAACGGATGAAAACTTTGATGCTGTTTATAGATCAGGGTCGTTTATACAAGAAGGGCCTAGCTGGCGTTGTGAATCAGTTTGAACGAATTGAAACTTAAAGGCTGTTTATGGGTCAGGGTCATTTATGCTGGGAGAGTCCAGTGGGCAATGTAAACTAATTCGGGTTGAAAGAATCATTGTGGTTGTTTATGGGTGAGGGTCATTTATGCTAGGAGAGTCCAGTGGGCATTGTAAACTAATTCGGGCGGAAAGAATCATTGGGGTTGTTTATGAGTGAGGGGCATTTATGCTGGGAGAGTCCAGTGGGCATTGTAAACCAATACGGGCGGATATTATCCTTGGGGCTGTTTACGGGTCAGGGTCGCTATACTGGGAGAGTCAAGTGGGCATTGTGAAACCAATTCGGGCGGATAGAATCATTGGGGCTGTTTATGAGTGAGGGTCATTTATGCTGGGAGTGCCCTTATACTAGGAGGGTTTTGCTGAACCATTTCAGGTGGCTTGAAACTTTTTCGTTGCTTATGAGACACGTCGCACATACTAGGATAGTCTTGATGGTATCATCTACCATTTTGAACGTATGGAAACTTTGGGCTTTTGCGGGTCCTGAATGATTATTCTGAATGGATTTTGCTGGCATTCTGAATCATTTTAAGCTGATGGAAACCAGAATACTGTTATATGCATTAGTTGGCTTAGCTACCTACAATAGCTGTCCTTTGGGTTGTTAAGGGGTCAGGGTATTTTACTAATGGTTTTACTAGTTGGCTTAGCTGAAATAGCTGTCCTTTGGGTTGTTAAGGGGTCAGGGTATTTTACTAATGGTTTTCCTAGTTGGCTTAGCTGAAATAGCTGTCCTTTGGGTTGTTAAGGGGTCAGGGTATTTTACTAATGGTTTTCCTAGTTGGCTTAGCTGAAATAGCTGTCCTTTGGGTTGTTAAGGGGTCAGGGTATTTTACTAATGGTTTTCCTAGTTGGCTTAGCTGAAATAGCTGTCCTTTGGGTTGTTAAGGGGTCAGGGTATTTTACTGATGGTTTTCCTAGTTGGCTTAGCTGCAATAGCTGTCCTTTGGGCTGTTTAGGGGTCAGGGTCTTTTACTGATGAGTTGTCCCAGTTAGCTTAGCTACCTACAATAGCTGTCCTTTGGCCTGTTTAGGGGTCAGGGAATTTTACTGATGGTTTTCCTAGTTGGCTTAGCTACAATAGCTGTCATTTGGGCTGTTTAGGGGTCAGGGTCTTTTGCTGATGGGTTTTCCTTGTTGGCTTAGCTACAATAGATGCCCTCTGGCCTGTTTAGGGGTCAGGGAATATTACTGATGGTTTTTCTAGTTGGCTTAGCTACAATGAAAAGGTGTTCGGTGTGCACACTTAAACGTATGTCATTTGCTTCCGAAACTTGAGGAAATTAAATACCACCTTTGTCAATCGTATTCGCCAAATATATTAGGTTTATGTGAAACTTTTTTACACGCAGATATCAATGACAATATGCTGCAAGTTAAGAATTACACGTTTGAAAGGAAAGACCGAGAACATAAAAAGGGAGGGGGTATTCTTGTTTACGTGAACAATAATATACAGTACCGTAGACGTCTAGATCTCGAGGTAAATGACATTGAATCGATTTGGCTTGAAATTAATGGTCTATATTGCAAATCGTTCTTAATCAATTTCATTTATCGACCTCCGAACTCCCAACAAAAATGGATTGACTTATATGATAAGCAGTTAGAAATAGCTGATAGTTCTAATATTGGGTTTCATTTAATTGGAGATTTTAATATCAATTATTCGCCGGAAAGTGGCAAATATAACAACACTAAATGGGCAGATCTTACCACGAAGTATGGCTTGGAACAATTAATCAAATCACCAACAAGAATTTCAAAAAATAACTCTACTATAATAGATCATTTATATACGAATATGAGTAATCATGTAACTGAATGGTGTGTGTCTCACTTATCACTAAGTGACCACTTTCCCGTTTGTTTCACACATTCTATTACAGACAAATTACCAAAATTGGCCCCTAATAGCCATACAGTTATACAATATAGATCTTTTAAGAAATTTGAAAAAGAAGCTTTTCAGGCAGAATTGATGTTTTCAGGACTGGATGAAATAGACTCATTGTCAAATTCCAATGATGCACTGAAAAGATTTTATGAAATTCTAAATGGCATTTTATCTAAACATGCCCCAGTCAAAGATAAACGTGTGAAACGCGAGAATCAGCCTGATTGGTTTACTGAGGAAATTATATCTATAATAAATCACAGGGATAAATGCCGAAAAACTGGCAACATAGACCAGTATAAAATACTTAGAAATAAAGTAACTTCTATGATAAAGAAAAGTAAAAAGAATTTTTTCAACAATGCAATAAAAGACAATAAAAATCCGACATATTTATGGAAAAATCTAAAAGATATTTCACATTTGAATCAATCAACTGTGACAGCATTACCTCATAAAATGACATTTAATGAATTTCCGGTTGAAGATCCGTCAAATATTGTAAACGAATTAAACAGTCATTTTGTAAGCATTTCAAACATTATAAATAAAACAAAGTTTTTGAATACAAATTTTAGAAACTTAAAACATATTCTAGATACAAAACTAGGTACAAATAGGTTTGAGATTAAACATATTACCCCTTATGAAGTCCATACTATTATTGATAAATTAAATGTTGGAAAGGCCACAGGCATTGATGGAGTAGGCCCCAAAATTTTGAAGCAATGTGGTGATACTATTACACCTTGTATAGCATCAATTATCAACAGTAGTATAGCGCATGGAGTTTTCCCTGATAAACTGAAAGAAGCACGAGTAATACCAATTTTCAAGTCGGGCAACAAAGAGGACCCCAATAATTACCGCCCCATTTCAATACTCCCAACTATATCAAAAATCTTTGAAAGGCATATAGCGACACAGGTACAGTTGTACTTTGAGAAAACCGATGTCATACACAAAACACAATCTGGATTTAGAAAACACCATTCATGTAACACTGCTCTAATAAGACTTATATATACTTGGCTTAAAGATGTTGACAGTGGTAAACTAGTTGGTGCGATATTTTTGGATTTGAGAAAAGCTTTCGATTTAGTTGATCATGAAATTCTTCTTTATAAATTGAAACTGTATCATTTTTCTGAAATAGCATTGAATTTGTTTAAATCATATCTTGAAAATAGAAACCAAATTGTAAAGATTGGCAAAATTAAATCGCAAAAACTCACTGTTACATCTGGGGTACCCCAGGGTTCCATACTGGGACCCTTGCTTTTTATTTTATACATAAATGATATTGCAGTTATGCATCCAACATTAAATATAGATCTATATGCAGATGACTCAACACTTTATGAATCTGGATATCAGTTGACGGATATTCAAAATAAATTACAACATCATTTAAATCATGTTAATAAGTGGTGTCAACTAAATAATATGTCATTGCATCCTTCCAAGACTAAATGCATGTTAATAGGGTCTGCAAATAAATTAAAAAACACTGGGAATCTTGAACTTTGTATTAATGATGTTCAAATAGTTAATGTTGTTGTGCAAAAGTTATTAGGGTTGTATATAGATAATACACTAAACTGGCATGTGCAAATCGATTATGTTTGTAAAAATCTGAATAAGAAAATTGCACTTCTAAAAAAAAATATAATATATTTCCTCACACCTGATACAAAACGAATGTTTTACAATGCATATATTCTGCCAAATTTTGATTACGGCTGCTTGGTCTGGGGCAAGGGAACCAATTCATATGTGAATAAAATAAATAACTTACAAAAACGAATTGCAAAAATCATACTTGGTAAATCTAAACGAGATTCATCAACAAATCTATTTAAAGAACTAAAATGGCTAAACTTCTCGGATAGATGTAAATACCACGCAGCAGTATTAGTTTACAAGACGTTGAATAGCATGGCTCCATCATATATGTCAGAATTAGTAACAGTTTCAGACAATAATGTATATATGCTAAGATCAATGGCACACAAAGATATTGTTTTACAAACTAGACCTCGTACTAATTATATGAAAGCATCGTTTACATATTACAGCAGAATTGTTTGGAATAATATACCTTTGGAAATACGAGAATCAAAAAACTTTAATACGTATAAAATAAAGGTCAAACAGTACCTCATAGGAAACTTGTGATTATACAAATTGTGATGTTTTATTCATAATTATATTTAACTGAGAGTATCTGTCTAATATTGATTCAACATCATCATCATGTCATCATATGCATCATTATCGTCAGCATCAACAGCATACTTATAATCATCATCATCATCGTCATCGTTGTTAGCATCGTCTTCATGTTTGTCTTATGATTATTTGCCATATTTTCATTCTGTTTCAGAGGGCCATATCGAAAATAAGATTCTGTAGTTTTGTACATGATCTTAATATGTCACCTTCTTAAAATAAAGATATTATTATTATTATTATTATTATTATTATAATAGCTGTCCTTTGGCCTGTTTATGGGTTAGGGAATTTTACTGATGGTTTTCCTTGTTGGATTAGCTACAATAGCTGTCCTTTGGCCTGTTTATGGGTTAGGGAATTTTACTGATGGTTTTCCACTTGGCTTAGCTACAATAGCTGTCCTTGTGGCTGGGAAAGTCCAGTGGGCAATGTTGAAACCCGTCTTTTGGGCTGTTTAGGGGTCAGGGAATTTTACTGATGGTTTTCCTTGTTGGATTTGCTACAATAGCTGTCCTTTGGCCTGTTTATGGGTTAGGGAATTTTACTGATGGTTTTCCACTTGGCTTAGCTACAATAGCTGTCCTTATGGCTGGGAGAGTCCAGTGGGCAATGTTGAAACCCGTCTTTTGGGCTGTTTAGGGGTCAGGGTCTTTTACTGATGGTTTTCCTAGTTGGCTTAGCTCAATAGCTGTCCTTTGGGCTGTTTAAGGGTCAGGGTCTTTTGCTGATGGTTTTCCTAGTTGTTTTAGCTGCAATAGCTGTCCTTTGGGCTGTTTAGGGGTCAGGGAATTTTACTGATGGTTTTCCTAGATGGCTTAGCTACAATAGTTGGCCTTTAGTCTGTTTTGGGGTCAGGGAATTTTACTGATGGATTGTCCTAGTTTGGTATTCTGAATTATTTCTAAATGGAAACCAGAATAGTAAGGTTGGTTTAATTGGGCCGTTTAGAAGTCAGGCTTCTTTGTACCTGGATAGTTTGCTAGCATTATCAGTGTGTGTATACCACGTGATAAATTGCGTCATAAATGCTACGTCGAAAGGTAATATTTTGCTTCGATTGAAGACTTAAAACGATTATAACTTTTCATTTTCTTAACCATTTTAAATGAAACATAGCGCAGTCTATGCCGCTTACGGAGCCCCGCCTTCGCTCTTTTACCAAATCATAATTGAGAGTTTAGTTTCTTATAACACTTCGACAAACCTTTTCACGATACGGCCGTCTGACGGAGCACTGTCAAAACATTGTTTTGGGAACAGGTTTGTCGAAGTGTTTGATGAAACTAATCACCTTATCAAACTCCGGTAATAAAACAAAGATTGGGCTCTTTAAGCGACATAGACAGGCCTTTGTTTTATTTAAAATGGTGTATTGAGCGAAAAGTTATTTTGATTTAAGTCTGTTTTTTAAGCAAAATATTGCCTTCCGACGTAGCATACATGACGTATTTATCACGTGGTATACACACACTGATTATGAACACCTTCTGACGGGTGGAAACCAGAATAGTGATGCATGTATGAGTCGGTTAAGATATCTTAGTTGTATCTAAGGCTGTTTACGGGCCATTTATATTGTTTTTTTTATTTAAAAAACTGCCCTTTAATAGGTTGAGGGTCGTGTTGGTAGCATGTTGCATTTTTGAAATAAGAAATAGGGATTAGTAGTGGTATATGCTTGAGTTGGTTAAGGGTACAATGGCTTTAATCGAAACGATCTCTGCGAGAACGAACTAAGCATTAGGTTTTCATATGTTCAGCTACAATGCATCTTTAAAAAATATATTTACACGCTTGTATGTAATATGTTTTTAAAATGTCATTAAATTACGTTGATTTCAAAGATACATTTTTTAAATACTATCACGTGATTTGCTGAACAGTAGCTGCAAAGGGGAGTAACCGCTGTATGGATTTAACTGTAAAGTTATCTCATACAGTTTTGCAATACTTACAATTTTAAAGAAGATTCCAACGAATGTGACGAATATTTTTTTCTTTGTTGCTGTTGTGACGAATGATGATAATATCGATCCTTCTAAATGTAACGATAATAAATGTACAGATGAGGACAGCTTGAAATAAAAGTCTTGACATTTAAATCAACGACTTATCTGGGGATCAAAAGATTAATAACCGAGGCTTAAGAGAAACTTCTATCAAACTATGTGGTAATGTTCATTTAAATAACTAGGGTAAATATGTGAGAGATATACATTTGCAATAACAAGGAAAACAAACAATCTAGTATCACTTTAAGCTTGATACAAATTTCAATAGGATGCCGGGTAAACGGGTAAGTGTAAAATTTGATATCATTACATATTATAAATGTATATTCATATTATTTTAACAAAAATGATAATAACAATGAGGAAACATTACCGAATTAAGAAATTAATTCTTAAGAACTTATTAACCCCTGAACATTTTGATATTCTCCATATTCCAACAAACCTATATTATAACTGCACTTGCATATTGAAATAATTGGGTGCCATGGATCTTTTCCTTTCTGAACCTATAGTTGATTGTAGCATAACTATGTCCGTGCTATTCACTTATGCCACCATAAACTAATAAAGTTGTTAAAACATGTTCTTGATGAGAATGAGGCTGTTATAAGATACCGACCAATAATTTCCAGCGTCCAAAGCTGGAACGCCACAAGACGACACTGCCGTCTATCACGCCGCGGTTCCCGGCGGTTGAGCGTCAGAAGACGAGCGTTGATATTGAGCCGCGACCGGCCAAGTTCACCGAGGACAAGGAGACCTTCACACATGTGGCGGCCATCGAGATAGGGACGTCATATTCTGGTTACGCGTACGCGCCCCGGAAAGAGGGGAAGTCCGTAGCCAAAGATATAGGTCAGTTTGTGAATTAAGCTTCATTAAAAAAGTTTATATGGATGCGTCTATTTTATTATCTATTTATATCAACGTCATTAACGACATTAAGTATTGTGTGACGTTGACGTTACTTCCTTTCTGTGAGTGTTTTTATCTAGTTTAGATATAAAAGTGTGAAAAAACAGATTTTTGTTAATATAAATAAAGCTTCAAAATATGTATTAAAGATTTTCTAATCTATATATTTAAGCGCTAATGAAGTAACTATATACTTTCATGACCTACTTTTGGAATATTAATTGGCTAAAATATATAACAGTAAATACAAAAGTATATACCATATCGTTTCCATTTTTAGCGTCGGCGGATGGATAGGTTTTAAAAATCTATATAATAAATGAGCCAGGTCCAATATGAACTAAGGAGGCTCTGGTGTATTCTGTATAGCATGTCACTTATTTAGTATTCGCTTTTTTCGGGTTTTTTCAGGATATCTAAACAGGTTTTCGTACTTACAATTTTGTATGGCTTCAATCATATGAACACCTTTCAATAGGCTTGCACTTAATAATATGTATATAAACATACACAAAATCACGTGCATACGCATCCAATTCAGTTAAAAGTAAATGAACTCGACAAATCAACTCATTTAACCGTTCTGGTTCGTAGCAGTTTCGTCAAACGTAAGACGCTGTCCAGGGTTTTAAAGTTCAAAATCTGATTATCGTGTCATACTTAATGACATTGTTCAGACGTCGACAAGCATCGTCGGATATTCCCGGTACTTACTTACGGTCTGTGATTCTAAATGTGTACCGTTTGTGCCAGCCATGGTAGTCATATATATGCAAGCATGGATTGAGTTATTTGAAAATAACTTTTTTAAATTGATTGCCATAAGAAATAAGCTGTGTCTAGTTCACGTTTTTCTTCCTTTCCGTTGTTAGTAATGAATCAGGCGTGGCTACAGACGGACCGGGCCCTCGAGACGTTACGTACACCCGCGTGCTTGCTCCTTAATGAGAAGAAGGAGTTCGAAGCGTACGGGTACGAAGCGGAACAGGCGTACGGGCAGTTGGTAAAAGACGGGAAACAGAACAGATGCTTCTACTTTCGACGCTTTAGACACAAACTTCTCGGCGTAGAGGTTAGATATTTTAGCATAAACGAGGGAGGGGTTCAATGAATAAAGTTAGATATTAGAGTACGTGTTTGTACTAGGCTTTATATAGAGTAAACTTAACGTTGATATTGCACCGCACGAGATTATGACGTAATTATTAAAGATTCACTCTAACTCCCAAATAAGATTTACCACAATTAATACAAATGTTTTGATTCACAAAATGGATGAATAAATGTCGAAAACGATGGCTTTTTATAAAAGATACAGAGTTTAATTTGAAAAAAGGTTCATTTAACACGGTATTTATACCTTATGTGAGTAGGAGAACATAGCTTAAATACAACAGTTTCTCAGTAATTAATGTTTTCTATAAATGCATTATTTAGTTGGTAGCTAAAGGTTTATCGCTCAAAATTGATGTATTTTTTACATGATTGTGTATGCATTGATTCTGACTGTAATATTACCCGTCCATACGATACAAACATATATGGAAACCAGGCATGACCAATTTACATTATTACCAATGGCCCGATGGAATGACATCGTTATTTGTACACCGAATACCTTAAAGATGCACTATTACTCCCAAATAATATACCGAAAAGAATGAACAAATGTCGAAAACAATGGTTCTTATGAAGGATACCGAGTTAAATTTAAAAGAAATGTGCAGAAAACACGGTATTGCTACCTTATGAGACCATAGTTAATCGCAGTCATTCTTTTAGCATACACCAATCATTTAATAGTTTTGCGTTTTCAGCTATTAAATACACAGTTATAATATTGTTAATAGTAATTAATATTTTCCATAAATGCATTATTTAGTAAGTAGTTGAGGGTGTATCACTCAAAATTTATGTTTGTTTTACATGTGTATGAATTTTTTTAATAAGAGTGTCACTTTAATAAACACACACCAAGCTTTCAAATAGTTTATCAGTTATACACGTATATTTGAATCAATTTGGCGATTTCACTGTTCACATCTCAAGTAAATAGTATCTGTCCCTTACGTTCTTAATTCCCCCTCTAGGATCTCCGGCTGAACTCTCACATTACGGAAGAGAACGGGAAGACGATGCCCGCCCTCAAGGTGTTCTCCATGTCTTTCCGCTACCTTAAGTCCCAGCTGCTCAATGAGCTCTGTCTCCACGGCCTCGACATTCCCGTGGACGACTTCCGGTGGGTCATTACAGTGGCCGGCTTCTCAGACGATCGCACTAAGCAGTTCATCAGGCGCGCGGCGGAAAAGGTGGCCTTTTAGTATAGACTACTAGTTATAGTTTTAGTTATTTTATTACTTCTATTATTTGTTTCAGCTGTTTTGTACCATTCTCATTCATCAGGTTTGACAATGATGATTCTAACGCATCATCGCTCTGGTGTAACAGTTCTAGAATATTTGAACGCGTACAACACGGAAACAATGACTTTTAATCAATATGCATCATGTTCTTCATACTAACTAAACATGTCAGACAAATCAAAAGTGTATCATACACATTATATGACCTATGTCAAACCTTTTCAAAAATCTCCATTTCCCTCCTGTAGGCCGGTCTACCCAGGCGGCAGATTATACTGTGCCTGGAACCGGAAGCAGCGTCGCTGTTCTGCCAGAACCTTCCCTCTAACGCCTTCTCCGAGAAGATTCCGATCCTTAAAGCCGGGGCGAAGTACGCCCTTGCTGACATTGGGGGTAGGGACACCTAATTTTATTTGTTCAGTTGGTTAAAACGTTTCTGGTATGTTTGGTTGGTGCTGAAACGTAAACATGTCAGATCCTTTAAGAAATATGCTGAATAAAAATAATGGTTACTGGTGTCATGGATATAACCATGTGAAGCAGACTTTGTTTGTATTTTGCAATGAGGAACGTAACAATACAAATTACTGACAGTCGAACCCCGTTGGCTCGAAGTCCTAGGGACCGACGAAATAACCTCGAGTCTCCAAAATTTCGAGCCAAGCGGGAATGTTCACCTGCAGTATATAGAAATCGGTGTTTTACATCAAGTTCGAGCCAACGAGGAATTCGAGCCAAACGAGCTCGAGCCAATGGGGTTTGATTGTATTACTGTTATGTCTTGTGAGTCGCAATCCTTGTTTGGCAGGCACGACGAGGTCACGTTTGACGGCATCGTAGGGTCGTGTCGTTTGGCGTATGCATGTCTCGATGTCTCGTTAAACAGAATCAGTTCAGCACACTAATTATGTTCTGATATAATTTTGGTTATTGTCTCATTGAAATAGGTTTGAAACATTTAAAGGAAATTTTCTTTATAAACACTGTTTTTGCAATTATTTGTCAGTTGATATGTTCTCTGCCATTCAGGTGGGCTGACAGATATCGTGATGCACGAGAAGAAGCGAGATAGCATTCGGGAGGTGAGTCGCGGCGTAGGCGCCAAGCTGGGCGGCGGCTCCGTTGATAACATATTTCTACAGTTCCTCTACAAGCTTCTTGGTGACAAAATCGCGGAAGACTTCGTCAACCTACACCGGAAGGACTTCCTAGCGTTGATGCGCGATTTTGAGAATCAGAAACGTAACGTTACGCCACTGACTACGACCTACATCGAGCTAAAGGCTCCAACGTGCCTTCAGGTGTTGTGTCAGAAGGCTCAATATAATGACAATCTGGCGAATGTGATTTTTCGATCAGTTTACAAAGGGCGGGTCAAGCTCTCAAGTAACAAACTCAGAATTGATGCTGTTGTTAGCAATGAATTCTTCAGAGCGACGACAGTTGAGATGACGAAAATCATCGCACACTCTCTCACGAGTCTCAAAACCGCCAGAGACGTTCCATACCTCGTTTTAACAGGTGGATTCGCGGAGTCCCCCGCTGTTCAGGAGTTTATGAACCAGGAACTTGTCGGAAAGACTCAGATTAAGCAAGTTATCGTGCCGCCTGATTCCGACATCGCAGTTTTGAAGGGCGCTGTTATATACGGCAACAATCCGGCAGGAATATCAAGCAGAGTACTCCGTAATACCGTCGGACTACGTATCGCTCGACTTTTCAACCCGGAAATGCATCCACCGGATAAAAAGACCGTCCTCGCAAACGGAACAGAATATATTTTAGACATATTTTCACCGTTTCTCACTATTGGCACACGGGTACCTACGGCATTTGTGTCGCATCAGTCCCTAACGACAACAGAACCGAATCAAAAGAAAGTTGAAATTGACATTTACTCTTCTTTGGGTCTGTCACATAATTTCGTGAGTGACGAGGGATGCTCACAGCTGGGGAAAATAGATTACCCGATCCCCGGGCCGTCCGAAGAGCCGAGGCCGGTGTTTGTCGACGTCGTTTTAGGAGACACTGAAATAACTGTCATCGTCATTGACAAGAAGACTCAGTTACAAACTAAGTACTATTTTCCTCCCCTTAAGGACAAATAGATAATCACCCCAAGCCCATAGTGTTAGGTGCAAAGGTTTGTGTCATTAATGTGAATAATGATGGTTATGATATTTGTACCAGTATAACTAACATTATGTATTCAGAAAAAACACTGCCAATGCTCCGTTCGTAAATTCATGTACATTCGAACCCCGTTGGCTCGAAGTCCTAGGGACCGGCGATATAACCTCGAGCTTCGGAAATTTCGAGCCAAGCGGGAATGTTCACCTTCAGTTTATAGAAATCGGTGCTTTACATCAAGTTCGAGCCAACATGGAATTCGAGCCAAACTATTTCAAGCCAACGGGGTTTGACTGTAGTATAAATATAAATAATAACATTCTTTAAGTATTTCTCAATGACATGATATCTTATCATGGTACCATCGCAGGAATCGGGTTACACCATTCAAGTTTCGTCTGTTGGAATTTATTATAATAATATACTGAAATAAAAAAAAATGGCGAATATAACACACTGACTACTTAAATATTAGAATCTGACTAGTGAACATCTCTAGTGTATGCATATGGTGTCCAACATAAAAAGTGTCATGTTTCTATAGTGATTTCACTGATATGAACGGACAGCTAATAATGCTACTGTTTAGTTAGTGAAAATTGTCGTCCGTAATAAAAATTCCGATAGCATATAATGTACGTGTTGTTTGCTAATCCCTCCAGTAATCCTACTGGTTTTAAGTACGGAAAGATTAATGCCTTAAATCTCCCAGGAGTATGTTTCAGGCAGTTTGAGTTTATTTGTTAATCTGTTTGCACAAAACTTTGAGATTACAAAATGCAGGTAAGTTTTTAGTATATTTATTACCTTTTCAATGTGTGTGTTTTTTTTTATCAAATGTTTGATTAACAAAGTTTACGACAAAACAGTTTGCTATTTAAATACAATATGACATTTTGTTGACGGGTGGTCTTTCAACGAATGATCCATTACTGTAATGATATATAGTTGTATGCTACGGTCACATATCCACCAATCATCGGATATCCCGATACACACTACGCTATGCTTCGTTGTGTATGAAGTGTGACGGAAGAAAGTACCGTGGTTGCCGACGATGATATCCACCGGTCCCTGTACAAATTGTCTGTGGGAGAACAGCGATTGGAACTAAAAAATTCCCTCTAGAAGCTCCCGATGGGCTCTGGATAGTCACGATACCATTTAGTCCGACGTGAGCCCATATGGACCCTTTCATCATTTCCCTTGTCAGCTAATCATAACTTTGTTTTCCATAATTTTCTAGAGAAAGAAAATAAACTCATGAGGCGTTTTTAGACGGAAAGTCCACCCGCCCTGCTGCATGCGCCATGAGTGTTACGTCAAGCACACGGTCACGTGCCTCCGTGACGACCATCCCAGATTCGAGCTTCACTGTGGTCGTCGCTCTAGACGTCGGCACGGCGTATTCAGGATACGCATATGCATTCAGGTATTTACCATATGCGTCGCTCGTGACGTCGGCATCGCGAACTCCGGAAACGTTTACGTTTACAATGATATTTCAAATATGTCGCCATTGACGTCAGCACGGTGTAAACCTAATACGCTTATACTAACGGGTATGTACCAAATACTAGTATGTCGCCATCGACATTGGCACGGTGAACACCTGATACACTTATACTAACGGGTATGTACCAAATACTAGTATGTCGCCATCGACAT
Source organism: Mya arenaria (assembly GCF_026914265.1). Taxonomy (NCBI): domain Eukaryota; kingdom Metazoa; phylum Mollusca; class Bivalvia; order Myida; family Myidae; genus Mya; species Mya arenaria. Next base: position 63,679,832 of record NC_069129.1, on the reverse strand, counting down.
TGGCACGGTGAACACCTGATACACTTATACTAACGGGTATGTACCAAATACTAGTATGTCGCCATCGACATTGGCACGGTGTACACCGGATACGCTTATACTTACGGGTATGTACCAAATATGTCACCCTCGTTCTCGACAAGGCCTACTCCGGATACGAATATGCTTATGGGTATGTTTCATATATGTCTTTAGTAATAATTACAACATATTAGATACATTCTAGAAAGGGCGGAGCTAGTGAAGCGTTGTACTGTAGGCTTAATTCAAACACAGTTAATATGGTGATAGTGTTCACTGTGTTATTATCAAGTAACTGTGTTTACCTTTATTTCTAAACCCTTAATGGTTCTTTATAAGGATTAGAGCAATTCTTTAAAATAAAATCTTAGCTTCTTTCAGACACACTCTACCACGGTATGAACTTTTGGGTACAGCCAAAAACATTTATTGTAACACATATGTATTAATTGTTACTTCCATATGTGGTAAAGTAATTTTTAAAAGTTCAACAAATATCCTTTTGCACCTTTACTTTTCAGAAAGGAAATGGACGAGAACATGGATAGCGTGATCATGAACTCCCCCTGGACGGGCCCCGATAAGTTGTCCACATTTAAGGCCCCCACCCACCTCCTCCTCAACGAGAAGCGCGAGTTCGAGGCGTTCGGATACGAGGCCCGGAAGAGGTACACCGAGCTGTGTAACCAGGGGAGACACGAGCGATGCTTCTACTTTAAACGCTTCCGAACAAAACTTTTTACCACACAGGTAGCAATTAGCGAATTTAATTGTGCTTATAGATGCAGCCATGCGTCTATAAGGATACAATTTACAATTTTAAATGAACAATGGTCAATTATTTTTTATTTTTTTAAATTAACCTGTCAATCATCTATTAATTTGTGATTATACACTATCCTGGCAAGCTTAAAGCATGCTGCATGCTTTAAAATGGCAGCCGCACTCTGCATGCTTCAAATGGCAGGCGCTCTCTGCATGCCTCAAAAAGCAGGCGCTCTCTGCATGCTTCAAAAGGCAGGCGCTCTCTGCATGCTTCAAATGGCAGCTGCTCTCTGTATGCTTCAAATGGCAGCCGCTCTCTACATGCTTCAAATGGCAGCCGCTCTCTGTATGCTTCAAATGGCAGCCGCTCTCTGCATGCTTCAAATGCCAGCCGCTCTCTACATGCTTAAAATGGTAGCTGCTCTTTGCGTACTTCAAAAGGCATGCGCTCTCTGCATGCTTCAAATGGCAGGCGCTCGCTGCATGCTACAAAAGGCAGCCGCTCTCTGTATGTTTCAAATGGCAGTCGCTCTCTACATGCTTCAAATGGCAGCCGCTCTCTGTATGCTTCAAATGGCAGCCGCTCTCTACATGCTTAAAATGGTAGCTGCTCTCTGCATGCTTAAAATGGTAGGCACTTTCTGTGTGCTTAACATGGTAGATATCCGTTGCATGCTTTAAAACGTCTGCTCTTTGAATGTTTTAAATGGTAGACTCTCTCTAAATGCTTAGATTGATATGCGCTCTGGCCATGCTTCAAATGGTAGGCCCTCCTTGATGTTTTAAAAAACACCTGTCTCTGAAAGCTTAGAATGATAGACGCTCTGTCCATGATTTAAATGGTAGGCATTCTCTATAGGCTTTAAATGGTCGGCGTTCTCCAAATGCTTTAAATGGTAGGCGTTCTCTGAATGCTTTAAATGGTAGGCGTTCTCTGAATGATTTAAATGGTAGGCGTTTTCTGAATGCTTTAAATGGTAGGCGTTCTCTGAATGCTTGAAATGGTAGTCGTTCTCCAAATGCTTAAAATGGTAGGCGTTCTCTGAGTGCTTTAGATGGTAGGTAGGCGTTCTCTGGATGCTTTAAATGATAGTCGTTTTCTAAAGGCTTTGAATGGTAGGCGTTCTCTGAATGCTTTAAATGGTAGGCGTTCTCTGAATGCTTTAAATGGTAGGCGTTCCCTAAAGGTTTTAAATGATAGGCGTTCTCTGAATGCTTTAAACGGTAGGCGTTCTCTGGATGCTTTAAATGGTAGGCGTTCTCTGGATGCTTTAAATGGTAGTCGTTCTCTGAATGCTTTAAATGGTAGGCGTTTTCTGAATGCTTTAAATGGTAGTCGTTCTCTGAATGCTTTAAATGGTAGGCGTTCTCTGAATGCTTTAAATGGTAGGCGTTTTCTAAATGCTTTAAATGGTAGGCGTTCTCTATCTGAATGCTTTAAATGGTAGTTGTTCTCTGAATGCTTTAAATGGTAGGCGTTCTCTGAATGCTTTAAATATTAGGCGTTCCCTAAAGGCGTTAAATGATAGGCGTTCTCTGAATGCTTTAAATGGTAGGCGTTCTGCAAAGGCTTTAAGCGTTCTCTGGATGCTTTAAATGGTAGACGTTCTCTGAGTGCTTTAAATGGTAGGCGTTCTCTGAATGCTTTAAATGGTAGGCGTTCTCTGAATGCTTTAAATGATAGGCGTTCTCTAAAGGCTTTAAATGGTAGGCGTTCTCTTAATGCTTTAAATGGTAGGCGTTCTCTATTTGAATGCTTTCAATGGTAGGCGTTCTCTATTTGAATGCTTTAAATGGTAGGCGTTCTCTGAATGCTTTAAATGGTAGCCGTTCTCTATCTGAATGCTTTAAATGGTAGGCGTTCTCTATTTGAATGTTTTAAATAGTGAGTACTCTTGTTGTTTCCCTTACGTCTTGAAACTCTGCTTAAGGTTCTCAAGGCCTCGCACACGTTAAAAGACGAGACAGGAAAGTCGTTGCAGGCCATCCGTGTGTTCGCAATCACTCTGCGCTTCCTGAAGGGTCACCTTCTTAATACACTGCGCATGCGCGGGAAGGAAGTATCCACTGAGGATATAAAGTGGATGGTCACCGTCCCAGCCGTGTGCAACGACTTATCAAAGCAGTTCATTAGGCAAGCGTGTGTTCAGGTACGAACATACATGTTTCTAATAAGAAATCAGAGATATTTGTTAGACTCCAATGAATTGTTCACATTTCCAGCTGTGAATATGTCAACAACAAGACGTTATCATTTAAGCTATGTTTTTATTTATATAAATGTAATAAACAGTCTCAATATCAATGTTTATTCCTGCCTCCAGTGCCAGTTTGTTACGTCATTTTAAATGAGCTTAATTCAGTAGAGGCAGAAGCATAAACCCTTTGTTACTTTTTATCGCTAGGCTGGTATACCAGGTGAGCGGTTAAAGATCGCCTTGGAAGGGGAAGTGGCGTCTGTCTACTGCCAGCACATGCGCGGTGTGGGCAAGCTCCCGATACACGCGGCTGGATGCTCATACGTTGTCGCTGACATCGGGGGTATGTGCAATCTTTCTCCAAAATAGCTATATTTAACCACATGTTCGTTTTTTTTATTTCTGCGATATTTACAAGAAAGCACAAATAAAAGTATATTTACGGAGAATAAAACGTATGTGCTGTGCGGTATAACATGCAATGTTTACACATTTTTCCCAGGGGGCAAGACTGACATCATTCTCCACCATAGGCGTCCAGACGGGCGGTTAAAGGAGATGAACAAAGGCGGTGGTTGCATGGTTGGCGCCAACCAAGTGGAAAACGCCTTTCTCCAGTTCCTTCTGCGCGTCCTCGGCGCCCCCGCCATGCGCGAATTTCTTGACGACTGTAAGGTCGAGGTGCTTGAGTTTCTGCAAAGTTTTGAAGCTTCCAAGAAATTGATCACGAGCTCGCAAACTAAACCTGTAACTGTTTTGGTGCCAGTTGGGTTGGAACGTATATGTAGGAAGAAGCACAACGGTGAAGACATGAGTGGAATACTGCAGAAATCAATGTACAAAGAGAAGGTAAAAGTTGTTGACAATCATTTCCACTTCGATCCAAGTCTTTGTAAAGACTTCTTTCGCGTGGCGTGCTCCGAAATCGCAAGACATATACGCAATGTGTTGACGGATAAAAACGCCAAAGAGTGCACGGTTCTCATCCTGGTAGGCGGTATGGCAAGTTCGTCCATGGTTCAAGATCTCATCAAGCTGGAACTAGAATCGGGAACCAGCATTCAGCGGATATTTGTTCCACCGGAGCCAGAGTTAGCGGCCTTGAAAGGAGCCGTGATGTTCGGCCATCAGCCGAAATCTATTTTTCAACGAGTAATTCGTTACACATACGGTCTACGAAAGGCTAAACTCTTCAACCCCGACATTCATCCACATGATCGGCTTGTATCAATTCACGGCGTAGATTTCATCACCGATGTATTCTGCCCGTTCATCTCCGCCGGGTCCCGGGCACCTGTCGGTTTCATGTCATACGACTCCCTGACGTCAATAGAACCCATGCAGAAAGTGATAGAGATAGACGTCTATTTCTCTCCAGAGTTAAATCCCACCTTCGTTAATGACAAACACTGTGCACTGTTGGGAAAGATAGAATATCAGATCCCCAACCCGTCGAAGGAGGAGAGAACAATATACGTTGAGTTCATCTTCGGAGACACGGAACTTTTCATTAACATCACTGATAGAAAAACTGCGTCTAGATTTAAAAACTCATTCCCAGAAATAGAGAAATAATTGTGTACATATGTTTAAATATACTTTTTCATATAAATTATCTTAGAGTGGTATTTAAAAGCGAGTGGTGAAGTCAACTAAGTGTCTTCGTCACTTATTTCGAACGTTGTTTCTTTGACCTCCATCCGTCGAATTCGTATGCATCCAGGGCCAAAATATAGATGTTTTCTTTAACTTTTTACAAGCAGTATACAACACTATAGACACAGTTGTGTCCGTTCTGTCGCTGAGGGAAACTGCTACTCCCAGGGTGCATGTATAAACGGCGTGGCTATACGGACGTAAGTCATGCTCGTCCCCCCTAACTCAATAAGGAATACGGTATTTGAGACATTTCCGAAAATAACCATGAACTATTTGGGACATTGAGTTTAAAAACATAATCTAATTCTGCATTGTATGGTAAAGATGTATGCCATTTAATGTACACTTCTTTTCAGATCCATATGTCCAAGTTCATAAACATAATAAAGTTATCTTTGTTTATTCAAGATTTGGGATTTGCAATTTGTTTCTGTTCATCCTCACCATATTTGATTATATAACTCATAGTTATATACCACTATTTATAGTATGTATATATGACCTGTTCATCCACTAAGTTTGTGTCATAATGTGTGGCTATAAAGACGATTAACCTGATGCAGGCATTGAGTATCTATCTGCTCTGTGTATATAACAAAGTTGTAATAAAAGGTAAATTGTGTTTTTGACCATTGACCTATTATAAGTAAGATCTTGACCCATGTGATCTTGAGGCTCGATAAGGCCTGCACGAGGGTTGGGACGGATCTATATTACACAAACGGCCATGGCACCCGCGTTTTCTCCCATCCTAGTTAAACACAATGTAGTCTATATGAATTCAAATTATTTTATGACGGTAAAGTTGGAAGGTAGTTGGTAGTTGGGGATTCGAATAATCAACTACTTACCAGTTGCCAGTTGGGGATTCGAATATTCAACTACCTGCTAGTTGCCAGTTGGGGATTCGATAAACACTGTTTTAATTCACTTTTATTGGTATATTCGCCAGTCGGATATTCGACCATTTCCAGTCGATTATTCGTGAATGTTCAACTGCAAACCAGTCAGTAGTTGGGGATTCAGTTTATGTCTTTATGTATGGTTTTAAAGGTCACATATGGGAAAATTAATCGTCAAATGTTTCTGTATACATGTACACATATGTTTCTTTGCGACAAACACTGTTTTAATTCACTTTTATTTGTATATTCGCCATTCGGATATTCGTCCATTTCCAGTCGATTATTCGCGAATGTTCAACTGCAAACCAGTCAGTAGTTGGGGATTCAGATTTTTTCTGTATGTATGGTTTTAAAGGTCATATATGGGAAAATTAATCGCCAAATGTTTCTTTATGCATCTACACATATGTATCTTTGCGACAAACACTGTATAAAATCACTTTTTCTCGTATATTTGACAGTCGGACATTCGACCATTTCCAGTCGATTATTCGCGAATATTCAACTGCTTACCAGTCAGTAGTTGGGGATTCAGATTATGTCTATATATATGGTAGATGCATAAAGAAACATTTGGCGATTAATTTTCCTATATGTGACCTTTAAAACCATATATATAAACTTAATCTGAATCCCCAACTACTGACTGGTTTGCAGTTGAACATTCGCGAATAATCGACTGGAAATGGTCGAATATCCGACTGGCAAATATACGAATAAAAGTGAATTAAAACAGTGTTTTTCGTAAAGATACATATGTGTACATGCATAAAGAAATATTGGCGATTATTTTATCCATATGTGACCTTTAAAACCATATATATATAGAGAGACATAATCTGAATTCCCAACTACTGACAAGTTAGCAGTTGAATATTCGCGAATAATCGACTGGAAATGAACGAATATCCGACTAGCGAAAATACGAATAAAAGTAAATTAAAACAGTGTTTTTGTCGCAAAGATACATATGTGTACATGCATAAAGAAACATTTGGCGATTAATTTTCCCATATGTGACCTTTAAAACCATACATATAGACATAATCTGAATCCCCAACTACTGACTGGTTTGCAGTTGAACATTCGCGAATAATCGACTGGAAATGGTCGAATATCCGACTGGCAAATATACGAATAAAAGTGAATTAAAACAGTGTTTGTCGCAAAGATACATATGTGTTCATGCATAAAGAAACATTTGGCGATTAATTTTCCCATATGTGACCTTTAAAACCATATATATATATATATAGAGACATAATCTGAATTCCCAACTACTGACAAGTTAGCAGTTGACTATTCGCGAATAATCGACTGGAAATGAACGAATATCCGACTGGCGAAAATACAAATAAAAGTAAATTAAAACAGTGTTTTTGTTGCAAAGATACATATGTGTACATGCATAAAGAAACATTTGGCGATTAATTTTCCCATATGTGACCTTTAAAACCATACATATATACATAATCTGAATCCCCAACTACTGACTGGTTTGCAGCTGAACATTCGCTAATAATCGACTGGAAATGGTCGAATATCCGACTGGCAAATATACGAGAAAAGGTAATTTTATACAGTGTTTGTCGCAAAGATACATATGTGTAGATGAATAAAGAAACATTTGGCGATTAATTTTCCCATATATGACCTTTAAAACCATACATAAAGACATAAACTGAATCCCCAACTACTGACTGGTTTGCAGTTGAACATTCGCGAATAATTGACTGGAAATGGTCGAATATCCGACTGGCAAATATACGAATAAAAGTAAATTAAAACAGTGTTTGTCGCAAAGAAACATATGTGTACATGCATAAAGAAACATTTGGCGATTAATTTTCCCATATATGACCTTTAAAACCATACATAAAGACATAAACTGAATCCCCAACTACTGACTGGTTTGCAGTTGAACATTCGCGAATAATCGACTGGAAATGGTCGAATATCCGACTGGCGAATATACGAATAAAAGTAAATAAAAACAGTGTTAACATATATGTTCATGCATAAAGAAACATTAATTTGGGGATTAATTTTCCCATATGTGACCTTTAAAACCATACATATAGACATAATCTGAATCCCCAACTACTGACTGGTTTGCAGTTGAACATTCGCGAATAATCGACTGGAAATGATCGAATATCCGACTGGTGAATATACGAATAAAAGTGAATTAAAACAGAGTTTGTCGAATCCCCAACTGGCAACTAGCAGGTAGTTGAATATTTGAATACCCAACTGGCAACTGGTAAGTAGTTGATTATTCGAATCCCCAACTACCAACTACCAACTACCTTCCAACTTTACCGTCATAATTATTTTTCATCTTTACCCGTGGGCAAGATAAGGATTTCTAGCATAGCCAAATAATTTGATATCTACTAATATTGGTGGACGAAAGTGATATCCGACTTCGAGGCTGCTAGGTTAAAAATCAATGATGATAAAACAAATTTGTTCAGGTTAGGCATAAAACCTTCCCACACGATATGTTTCCATGCCGCCGGGTATGTTTTTTTTTATAGTATTTTAGACATGACATCATGAGATTAACAGTCTTCATACGCGCTTTTTTTAGTTGAACACTTTGGACTCGATTGAAAAAAACATTACCGTGCCAAATCGGCTTGTGAACATCAAATGTGTGCGGTACTCTGCGCGTGTGGATTATTCTGACAAGCCGATGGTACATAGTATAAGATATTGTTTTATCTATATCCTTTCGTATTATACTTCAAACTATGTATATGTATATTCAAGTACAAAATGTAATTCTAATATTTATTTACAAAGGACAGAACAGAACATTAATTAACCGGGATGGCCGAAAATCAAACAAAATGAAAGTTCCCTACTGAAAGCTTCACGGGCCTGTCACACTTAGCCGATTTGGCTCCCTGGAGCTATACGGGAGCACAAATTTGGCGATTTTCGGGGATCGGTACCAGTTCGGTAGCGCAACGGTATCTCATCGTTAGTTCTCATCGGTAATACATCGTCAGGACATCGGTGACAAAATAAACAATGGTGGGCAACGGTATAAACTTTTGAACATGCTCAAAGACTTCTACCGATGCGTTTCCGGAGCGAGGAACGGAATTACAACGGTATCCGGTATTACTCCGCTAGAGCTCCGGTCGACGTTGACACACCAATAAGAACATCGAAGGCGACGGAAAAGTGGCAATCGGTAGAACATAGGCTCTTTCATCGGTAGGACAACGGTAGAACAACGGTGTAACAACGCCGGTACTATATCGGTATTGCTACGGCCAACTGTGCCTTTTCGACAGAGCCCCGCCATTTTTCTCGCCGTTGTTTTGTGCGCTCCGGCTAAGTTTCGACTAGGTACATCGGTAGTGTGTGACATACCTTTCAGAATAGAACAAATGAAGTATGTTACCTGAGATAATGACATAAAAACGGCCCTACTGGGTAATGTCCGTTAAGGTAGGCAATCCATCCCTCGCAGGCGACATAGCTTTGATTGCAGTTACTCCCCTTCATTTACATGAAGTGTATGGATATGAATGCAGTCAAATCTAACAAGACATAATATTTTGGGAAATGTTATTATACACATGCTATTGACTCTTATGTTTTGTTTTACGATATTTCGTAAAAACACTTTTATCGCATTAATAAATGCTCTATTTTCATTCAAAGCTTGTGTTACGTTTTCCCTTCATCCATACGAGTTCGACACGGTCTGTGACTTAGTACCTTGACGTTGGGCAATACATAAAAGCAAACCAGCGTTACAGGGGAACAAAGATTCGAAAAAGCAATTGTACAATTCGATATTTAAAGACAGAAATATGAATAGAAAAAATCAACAACAACAACAACGAATACTATGTAAGTATTTAACATGATCCCTTGCAGGAAATGTGGGGAAATGAATAGGAATAAACTAAAAACTACATGGGTGGCAAAATTTTGCTTAAAATGAAGACTTAAAACAATGATAACTTTTCTTTTTTTGCACCATTTTAAATGAAACTGAGAAGGGCTGTCTATGCCCGGAAGCGTCTTTCGCTCTTTTTGCTATGTTCCCTTTTTGGTTGTGGAGCGATTGTTTACCGGGCGTGTTATACTGCTACTATGATCACGTTGTCTTTTCGATTTATATTTGTTGATTGGCGAGTTATAACAAATTTCAAATGTATGTCGACTTGTTCACTTTATTACTTAATCGGAAGTCATTAAGTACCGTTCTGTATGCTATTTGCATATAATCAGGTATTGCACAAAAGGTAGTTAAATAGTCAATGTCAGGTTCATTTCAAATGACCACATGTTTAACCTATTTGTCAACAAAAAATAAGTCAACCTACCCATTCAAAAAGTGGGCAAGTCGATACAATTTCGAAAACATGTTTTATATGCAGCGTTAAGGCGACAAAAAGCAAAGCGACAAGACTATATGGTCACATCATGTGTATGTCCGATATGTGCTTCCATAGTGTTTGGGTTTTTTTTAAGTAGGCTACATTCGGAACTCCTCGGCCATTTTATCGAAAACAACCTCGGATGTATTTGGATGGTTTACACACTCAAAAAGTGGTACGTTTAAGTCCGCTGCAAGTAGATCGCGTAGTAATTTTATTTAGCAGTTAAACTTTGTGACTTAACTCTTGGGATTCTTCATTATGTTTGCTATAATACAATTCAATGACAATAAATTTAAACTTAGATCAATAAATACAACTCTAAAACACTACATTTAACTAATGATATAATTCAAAATTTTACGAACTACTTCAACAACAGATGTACCGGCATACATCCGAGGTTGTTTTCGATAAAATGGCCGAGGAGTTCCGAATGTTGTTTTCGATAAAATGGCCGAGGAGTTCCGAATGAGTAGGCTAAATGGGCATTCGGAGCTCCTCGGCCATTTTTATCGATAAAAATGGCCGAGGAGTTCCGAATGCTAAATGGTCTCTTTGAACGGAGCACAAAGCATAGCTTTATTTACACTTGGTCTCAAAGGAACAGAATACAAAGACATGGACTCATGTTACAAGCATTGGGTGTGATTTAATGGCGATAAATATCAATTTCAAGTCTGTGCTGTAGAAATGTACAGTATACCATAAACTTAAACATAACATTAACCATAAAAGGAACTACAGGTATATATTGAAAAAAATGGCGCATACCTTATCAGAGTTATTACGCATATGTTTAGCACAAAATAACTCTGCCAATAATATTATTGAAAAAATTCTGTAAAACTACAGAAATACTTGATACCCTTTTGATATTTAAACATTATTGGGAAGTGTGTGTGAAAACTACAGCAATACTTAAAACGTTTTTGATATTCAAATAAAACAATATGCACATGTCAAGCACATACTGCTTTCTCATATACCCTTCATGACCTTGTTTACAAATTGATCGCAGTTTTTCCCCTTTTTAAAAAGATATATTTGTTTTAAATATTGTCTTAGTGTTTTAAGCACCTCATGTAAACTATCATTATCATTTGCAAAGTGAATACTGAAATGACAATGTTAGAGGTACAATAGTCGACGCTCTGGCTATAATAATCCAACGCATTGGGTTAGGGTTAGGGTAAGCATGGATTGCATGGGACAAATTATAATATGAAACTCAGAAGTAGATTCAGGGCCAGTTTTATTAAACTTCGTACGAAGTCTTCGTGGCCTACGAAGTGATCGTAGATTTCGTGTATAGTTCATGCGTGGTTTTACTGAAAAATAGTTCGATAATTACAATAAGACTAATTTCAGGTACTGCCACAAAACATAGGCCAATAGATAATATCATACCACGTAACTTGTAGCTGCATGTACATGTACATATTATTATCAAGTACAAACTATTTTTAAACATGCATGTATGTAACTGATAACATGTGTACAACTTATCCTAGTTTTATACGACTATGTTTATGTCAACGCGTCACTTAATTCTGTTCCGCTATTTATAGCGGTGGTGGAGTGGCGGATATGCATTCGCCGACTACTCAGTGGATATTTTAAACTACGGTAGTGTCTTGTGTTTAACATGTTAAGGGTATTTTCTGTTTTGGTTTGCGGTTATGATATTCGATAATGAAGGAATACGCGTTTGAACGTTGATCGTTTACTCATTTGGGGGTCACCTCGAAGTCTTTTAATGTTAAACATCTAAAGAAATAGTAAAATGATGAAATTAAGGTTAATACTGAAATACAGATCTAAGAAATATTTGCGATGCTTGGTGGTGATCTTATTGCTGACATTTATGATATATTGTAACTTCACGGTCCGTCACGTGTACCGGAACTCCGGGGTGGCGGTCGCCTGCAGCATCCCCCGGCTGGACCCGTTTGACGCCAGCATTCTGCCCTACGTCTGGGAACCAGCCCCTCTCACGTGCGACGCAGGACTCATGCTGTTGGTCTCTGACCCCAAGGGTCTTATACAGTGGAACGACACCGCGCTCCGACTGGCGGGAATAGGAAAGGGACAGCTTCCGACGTGTATTTACCGTGTGATTGAACTTGGAAGTGACTTCAAAACTAAATACGGACCGGAAATAACATTCAGACCGCCGGCTGTTATTTCCTCAGAGTTCTTTCAGGTTATATGTAAGAATAGTAAAGGGGAGGCGGTGTTTGAGAGGATTTTCAGTGTCATCCATGAGGGAATAGGAAAGAATCATTCCACCCTCCGGGATGATAACCCGGAACGTCTGAGTGTGGTGTTACTGGGTATAGACTCCGTGTCCCGGTCCGCCGCCATCCGGAAGTTACCAAGGACTGTGAAGTACCTCACAGAGGAGTTGGGCTCCTACGACTTCCGCGGAATGATGAAGGTGTGTACAAGGCAAAGCTGTCTCTAGTTGAAATCCATATTTGCATTGCATCTTGTGGCAAGATATATACATGTATTACATGTATTTTGAAAACAGTATACATTTACATAGTTTTTTGCTGAACAAAATGTTAAGTACGTATCAAAGAGTCAATAACAATTGAATCATTGGTATTAAATTCTGTGAATTTGCCTGTGCAAGAGTCCGACCCCAGACGAGCATTTACAATTATTGATACAGTTGCCTTAAATAGTGCCAATATCTTATAACAATAAGAGTTACTGCCATCTGTGTAGCGGATTCCTCCACATCAATATTTCTTATATGTTTTAAATAATACTATCTGTTTTACATGACGTTCTGGCATTAAATCTCCATCAATTATAACAGTGCCAATGACTGGTAATGGTTAATATCATTTTCGAGACATTCAAAAAGGTCAAATTAACAATAGTTATTAGCGAACTAGCTTTTTTACGGGTTAAAATCATTTCGTGACGTGAGAGATCGATTTTTGGAATCCAATTATAATGAGATTGTGTCGATATGTTTCTTTCATGCTCGCAATATTTCTATTTGTTTTATGCTTATAAATAATGATGAGCTAAATATGCTTAAGTTAAATAAACATTCTGTTCTGTTCAGTTTTGAACATGTTTGTGCACGCGAATCCCACTCATGAAACTTGTTTTGGCTGAACAGAATAGCGTGGCAATGATTTAGTCTGAGATCTAATCGAATAAAGATTTGAAGCAGAAAATGACAAACTATCTTCGTGTTTCTAGAAAAATATGGTCGTGCACCATCATGCATATCAATAGTTGTAATGAAAACGTTTGAAAACTGTACACAAATATACAATGCAAGTTCAAAATCAAGGGTTTGAACATAATCGTATGAAACTTTCAAGTAGCTTAAATTTGTGTGTTTGGTTAGTGCGATATTTTATTACTGTTTGCTATATACGTCAATATTTGCTCCTGATAGGAGAGGAAATAAATGTTTGATACCCAATGAACTAGAGCCATCACTTGAGGTCGTAAGGGCCCCAAACGATAGTATATTTGGAGTGGGGATTTCAAGAGGATTTCAGATGTATGTACATGAATGTAAAAAAATAATTAATTATGTACATATTTCTTAATCATTAAGATTTTACTTCAGGTCATCTAACTGACTTAGAATACAACCTCATTGGCTGAAACATTGTCAACGCAAAATCTGACATAGGGTGTCTGAGTATGTAGGCGGATTTTTTTTTAAACCCGAAAAAGGTGCTATTCTTAATGAGTAAGCCTAGCCTTTCAGCCATTTCATTAGCTGAAAATGTAGGGTGTATTTGAAGGGGGGGGGGGTTCAAGAGGATTTTTTCAGATGTATTAACATGCATGTAAAAGTTTTGTTAAAAAAGAGTAAATTATGTACATATTGTCCAAGAAAAAATAACTTAAGCGCAAAAAAGAGAGAATTCAATGGACTTAAGGGAAGATTACTCTGTGAGTTACCTATGGGAGTTATGGTTATTCAAATCGGAATAAACCTGGGGCCAAAAACTTATTTTTCGAGGTTCACTCCCTTTCTTGAATATTTTGTTTGGAAACAAACTGCTATTAAGTAATTGCCATCAACTAATCATAATTCCTGATAAGAGCGATTTTGTTTAAGTTGCTCTAAGAGATATGATTCTTGTACAACACACAAGTTCAAATTACAGCAACATCATCAAAGTCAACAAAAAGAAAGCCTAGCTATCATAGTTCTAAGCATTCATTACTTCTGTTCTTCTATTGGGTAGATTGGGGTATCTTGACAATGGCAATGGCAACGAAAACATACATTTGCTATAAGGCCATCGGTCCATTGTAATTTACACAAATACATAATTTTAATATTACATATCCAATTCCAAGTCAATTTCGGTTTATCGCGGTAGCGAAGTAGATGGAAGGTTGCCTCCATGCATATCGAGACTGCGCAAATAAATCATCATGTGTATTTTAAAAAAGCTGCACTCTCACAGATTGACCATTTTTACAACTTTTTTATTTTTTGTTTTGGAAAGAGCATATTTTTGCGTTAATATCTGCAAACCAAATAAATTATAGATAAAAGATTGCTGACAAAAAATCAGATTGTAAATTTTTATATTTCCGTTCGAAAATTAATGTTTTATGGCTTAAACCTATAAACGGTTTCAAGAAAAATACATAAAACATCTATTTTTGAACTTAAATATAAAAATCTGCGATCTGATTTTTTGTCAGCAGTCTTATATAACTGCCTTCCATGGATTTTCGCAAAAATTGGCTTGTTCCAAGACAAAAAATAAAACAGTTGTCAAAACGTTCAATCTGTGAGAGTGCAGCTTTAAATCGGCATTTATCTCAAATGATTCTGACATGTACATTTGCAGGTGGGTGACAACACGTTCCCTAATCTTGTGGTGCAGCAGGCGGGTGTGTTGGACCCCGAGGACATATGTTTGTACTCCGAGTGTGATCGCCTCCCACTCATCTGGCGTAACTTCTCGGCTCGCAGCTACGTCACAATGTTTGCAGAGGACTGGGGCTACGAGGCGACATTCACCAACCATCGACCGGGCTTCCGGTCGCCGCCCACGGACCACTATATGCGGAATTTCTGGCTCGCTCTGGAGGAGCAGGCCGCCAAGGTTGGCGTCGATACGCTCAAGTCCATGCTCTACCCACTCGAGTGGACAAACCTCAAATCTCAAGGCGCTCTCACCGCGCGCCGGTTGTGCTATAAAGACGAGTTTAGATATAAAATATTGCTGAATTATTTGAAACAGTTCATGACAGTGTATAAAAGCAAACAAAGATATGCATTAACTATGGTAAATTCCGTTGCGCACCAAGTGGATAACTTTGTATCCTATGCAGACGAAGGATACCTCGATATACTAAAATGGCTGAAGGAAAACGGCCACCTGAAGAACACGATGCTAGTATTTTTCTCTGACCACGGGTCACGCCTGGAGCGGATACGGAACACGCTAGTGGGGCGGCTTGAAGACCGGATGCCCGTGCTGCACGTGGTCCTGCCAGATCACATCAAACACAAATATCCGCATATACACAACAATTTGATTGTAAATAAAGATAGGCTGATATCGCATTGGGACGTTTATAAAACTCTAGAGGATGTTTTAAATGGAAATTTTAAAGCAAAAACAGATTTCCTTGAAAAGCCTGGAGGGATCAGTTTGTTCCGGGAGATCCCGCCGGGCCGTTCATGCGTGGACGCGGGGATCCCGGACATGTACTGCGCGTGTAACGCAATAACGCTCCTCGATCCTCGCGGGAGTCCGGCAGTGCAGAGCCTAATATCAAGACTGCAGGCACACATGATAAAGGAAATAAACGGCTTTTTAGAAAACCACAAAGAATGTGCGAAGTTAAGAGTGCATAAAGTGCACGAAGTAAGACATTTGTCGAACGGCCTGCATTATGCGACATCAAATTACGGGTTTTACTCTACAATATTCGGTATGTTCATGTCACCGGAAGACGCCAGCGTGCGGTACGAATTGGTGCTGCAGACGTCTCCCGGATGTGGGCTGTTCGAGGCCACCTACCGCCTGTCTCCCGCCGAACAGCCGGTCAGACTAGGTAACATTATCCGCATTAACAGGTATGGCAGTCAGGCCAACTGTATGGACGTCGGGCACCTGAGAGTGTTCTGTTACTGTGGTAACGAGACAACTCCAGGGACGGGAGAGTGTTCCGGTGAAAAGCACTGACATGGACCATTGGCGTCGCACGGATAATAATGTGATAAATAAATGTTTAAACGTTTATGGCATTTCTTATGCAATCAGTTTATCTTTGAGAGGCATCGGCTTTAACATAAATGTTAAAAAAATACCAAAACTTACTTACAAATCATTTAAAATCATTTGAATGGTACACATGAAAGATGATTCGTCCGGAGTCGTGAGTAGCTAAGCTATATGATCATTTGAAATAACTTTAAGAGGCAGAATAAATTTGAGCTCCTTCTTAGTTCGATGTTACTAAGGTGACAATCGAAAACCTATAAAGTGAGCAAAATGTAAAAATTCATAGAATGAAAACAAAAACATTATTTTAAAGAGCAAGACATTTCCTATCATACATGTGTGAAGTAAAAGATCCGACGATTTACGCATACGTGTGGAGGGGGTTACGTTCTATTGTAAACGTAATATCTATTATTACGTTTTGTGTCAACAACCCAAACAAGTGTAAGAATTGTGGATGCCTTTTGACGCCATTTTATTTTGGAATCAATTGAAAGGTTTACTGATTGCAAACATGTTGTTTGATCTTGAAAGTTTGAACAATATGTCATTTTACGTTCGTTTGTGTTGAAATAAAGAACAAAAATACAATCCCATCTATCTGACATGTACATACGGTCATTTAGTTCGCATATGAGTTTTCAACAAGCCATACCATCTATCAAAGAGATAAACGGTTACCCTTAAAATCAACCTTTATGGTTAATGGCATATTGAATAAAAACTTATTTGAACACAGCATACATGTAGGCCCATTAAACAGCATGTACAATATTGTCCATGGTATAAAAATGTTTTACAACCGGGGTTTGTATTATTTGAATAGGATTTGAATTTAACTGAATGAAACCTGAGACAAGAGATCGACAATTCGCAAGGCTGAACTACTCGAGTACATATCTGGTTTCGTTTTATAGGACGCGAGTTAGACTTTTCTGTTTACAATTATTACAAATATACTGAAGATCTCAAATTTCACCTTGACAGATCTATTACTGACCTGACTTAACAAACTTGAGTTATAAACAGTACTGCCCCAAATCAGCATTGTAACAAATCTCATGTGATGTAATTTAAGAATATTGACCTTAAACATACACACCAATCTGACGGTGTAACATTAAATTTTGACTCCGTCAAGAGTCCTTTTTCAACGACAACATTTTAACATTA
Source organism: Mya arenaria (assembly GCF_026914265.1). Classification (NCBI taxonomy): domain Eukaryota; kingdom Metazoa; phylum Mollusca; class Bivalvia; order Myida; family Myidae; genus Mya; species Mya arenaria. Next base: position 63,662,466 of record NC_069129.1, on the reverse strand, counting down.
TTTTTTTATCAGGAGTCGTTGAAAACTACTCAGTGTTAAATTGTGACCAGTAATCGTATCATTTTAATGGTTTATAAAATTTAAATTAAACGTTTATGATAGTGATCCAGTGTCCGTAGAAAAAACAAACACCTGGGACTCTTAAAAGAGAACAAGCGACTTCCACAAACTTACTGGCTAGCTTCTTTACACACAATTCCGCACGAGCTCGGATCTATGTAGCTTTCTAGAGTGATTTTTAAAGCTGCACTCTCACAGATTGAGCGTTTTGACAACTTTTTTAAAAAATTTCTCTTGGAACGAGCAGTTTTTTTGCGTAAATATCTGAAAACCAGTGATAAAAGACTGATGACAAAAGATCAGGTCGCAGATTTTCATATTTCCTTATTAAATTTGGAATGGAAATATGAAAATCTGCGATCTGATCTTTTGTCATCAGTCTTTCATCACTTGTTTGAGAGAGAATGAAATACATAACTATTCAGGACGTACACCATCTATATCAATATATACAAAACCCTATTCTTCATAGGCGAAGGGGTTAGAATTAATTCGCTCCGCACGCCCGAATATGTGTATTCCGAAAATATCATCAGGAGAATCATATAATATCGGGACAGTCGGTTCGTTTCGTAGATAGACTAATACTAGAAAAAGAAGGCCTGCAGTCTACAGGCTAAAAACACTAGAATACACAGCAAGTGTTTCCGGTCAAGGGACTATACCGATTGCTTGATTTCATAAGAGGAATTATTAAAAGTGCATTTCTTTTATCTGTTCAGCTACAGAAACAAAAAACTCAACAATTCAAAGAGCTCTATTACCAAATTTAAAGGTCTTTTCCATAAAGGTACCTACATGTACATTTACCAAACTTTTTTGACTAGTTTCAGCAGAGATCAGCGGAGATATGGGCCAAAAATAACCCAAACTAACAAACATTTCTTGCAATCCAACACGTGTTAATCGACCGAAATTTGTATCTCATAAGTACCTTGCATGCAACTATTATTGGGTCAGTTTTCAACGTTGAAAATGACCCGACTACAGTTTGGATGATATTCAAATATTGGTCCATTTCGGATCGAACTGCATTAAAGAAGTAATAAACGAAACTATACAGTTAATAAATTCAATGAATTGAATGACCATTTGATTGACTAAGTTTGCTTTGAATGCCCACCATGATCAATTTTCATTTAATGTTACACCAGCCGCCATTTATTGCGTAGGAAAAGTTACCATTTTATAATGCTATATAATGCCCCCATTACACTTGGCCACATCTCCACTACGTCCTCAAAAATCTGGCAGGGCGCAGTCAGAACTTGGTCAACGTGGAAGGAACGCAGTAGATATCGATAAGGACGTGGTATGGTCTCTATGGACGTGAAGGACGTGAGCGGACTTTGAACATGTTAAAAAAACGTAGCGATGACGTGGTCGAATCGCGACGTAGTAAGAACTTAATAAGAACGTATTAACGAAGGCCTGGACGTGGTGACAGCGTAACAAAAACCTAGTAGAAACTCGATTTACGTAGTGCAAGCGTGGTACTCGACGGGAAATATTGAACGGCGTTCTCATCGCGTTGTCTCTAGGTTGTCAGTGCGTTCTTGCTCACCCAAATATGCCAGTTATAAATAAAACACGGTAATTCCATCTAAATCACATTTACAAATACATTCAAGTCACAAGTCGTCATGAGGACATGACAAGCACTTGGTAAGCGCGTGATGCAATCTTCCTCGTAGTAAGAACGTACAAAGAACGCATTGGACGTGGTGCGCGCGTAAAGATGCGCACAGTAAACAGTGTATTTGAAACGTGCGAGACGCAGTGAATGCCTGGCAGAGACGCAGTATAAACTGGAGTAAAGCATTTTTAATATAACCGCGTCCTTGCTGCGTTCGTCGAAATGTCCAGGACGTAGTGCGGTCTTCATCTAGTGTGATGAGGGTATAAATGACGTCATGAAAATATCACAATATTATGACGTTATCTGACCGGGTCACCATTAAATGAGAACAAATTATAATAAAGTGTTTTTGATGTGATTCTTGCTGGATTTTATTTCAGTATTCATTCCCCTTATAAACGATAGTAAAGGCCAACTGCTTGCATGTTTGCTTACAAAATTTCTAAAATCGCTGAATTAAATTGTGTAATCGTGAGAGATCCTTTATTAATATTCTCGGTAAAATACAGCAGGCCCCAATTTCTCGAAACTTCTCAAGTCCCTTATAACAGGATTAAGCTAAACCCATTATTTTGTCTTTCAATATTTTGCGTTTTATATACTCCTTTAAGGTTTTAATACTTTCGACAGGAACTATCGTTACGATTATCAAACTAAACCATTTTTCATTTATAAAAAAATCACTACAAGTATGTATTTTGGCTTACGGAAATAAGCAACTTAAGCCTGTTAAGCTTAAGAAGTGTCGAGAAAATGGGTCCAGTACTGTTGAAGTACTTCTAGTTTAGAAATCTGGATTCTAGATAAATTTACCCCAAATGTCTTCCAAGATGCACTATTTCTCTTTTTTTAGAACACGTGCCATTTCACTTTTAATAACTTCAAATCCAGAAATGCACGACCAAATTTCAGCTCGGACAAACCTTGTAGAAGGCCGGGCGTGACTTGGACATTTGACCACATTGATTTGAGGATACACTTACTGTACTGTAGGCGAGTGAACCATGGGCCTATTTCAATAACGATATGTCATGAAGTTTAATTATCTTACGATCATATTTCGCTATTGGATATTTATCTGTAAAAACCAAACTTCAGCCAATATCAGAGGTTAAATCACGTTTGAGGAAACAAACACTTGTCACTTGTGATGTATCTTCGGATTTAAGACCACTGAAGTAAAGCCTGTTTTTTTTTTATTGAAACCGAGCCCAGGGCCTTAAAGCTGCACTCTCACAGATTTTACCATTTCTGCATTTTTATTTTATTTTTTGTCTTGGAAAGAGCATTTGTTTGCGTAAATATCTGCAAACCAATGATATAAGATTGCTGACAAAAGATCAGATCGCAGATTTTCATATTTTCGTTAATGTTTTATGGCTTAAACCGTTACCGGTTTAAGAAAAATGCATAATACATCAATTTTTGAACATATAAAAATTTGCGATCCAATTGTCATGGATTTTCGCAAAAATTGGCTCGTTCCAAGACAATAAATTAAAAAAAGTTGTCAAAACGTTCAATCTGTGAAAGTGCAGCTTTAATGATACTCTATAGATAAAAAATTGTCAATTTAAAGGCCAACACTCTGGAGTGAATTGTGTGATCTAGCTGTTGATCAAACTTGTTTCGGATATTATGTCCGTGAACATTGTCACCAATTTTAATAAAAGTTGGATAACATCTCAAGTTAGAGACCGGTCAAGTGTATTAAATTTTGGTCATTTTTTTTGTTAAAGAAGGATAAAAAAATAAGAAGTGGCGCTTTGTTGGGCGGTGACACCCTTGGCAGTTGGGCTTTTTCAGCACCGCCAAATTTACCAGAAATGCCAGTCTGGGGTGCAAGAAAATATTCTGCAGTTGTTTCAGGCCTCAAATAGTCCTATTGGTGACTGTTCAACATATCAAGATGGCATAACATGAACTGCGTGTAGAAGTCGTTGGGGGATTTTGAAACAGCCTTTAACATTTATTATATTTTCGTTGTGATCACTAAGGCCTCAACAAAGGGTATGTTTCTGGCATCCCGATTGATCCCATTTATTTACCATTAACTCGAAACAAAAAAATACCATAAAAAATCATTTGCAAAAAAATCTGTATCTGATTTTTTTGGCCGAAATATAGTGCTTTTGCTAATTTCATATCTAGATTTTTTTCAGAAAAAAAACTGGATTAGTTCTTTCTGCCATATGACAACGAAAATGCTCTTTGACAATAATTTCACTTACCATATTAAAACAAGAGGGCCATGATGGCCCTAGAACGCTCACCTAAGCAAAGGGCCACAACTCTGTGATAAAGCATCAATAAAAATGTTGCAATTAAAATATATCTTTACTGATGACGATGCCTTGTTTTATATTTATAAAGGGTTATGCAACGAAGCTACCTGCAAAAGTTTCATTGAATTTGGACTGGTAGTTTCAGAGATTTTTTTTGAAGCAAAACAGTGAGTCGGCCATTTTGTTGTTGTTGTTGTTGTTGATCAATCTCAATGTCTAGTTGTATTTTTGTAGAGGGTCATGCAATGAAGCTTCCTGTAATGTTTCAGTTAATTTGGCCTGGTAGTTTCAGAGATGTTTTTTTAAAGCAAAACAGGAAGTCGGCCAGGTTGTTGATCAATCACGACCCGTTATTCTATTTTTGTAGGAGGTTACCCAAGGAAGCTTCCTGTAAAGTTTCATTGAATTTGGACTGGTAGTTTTAGAGGAGATGTTTTTTAAAGCAAAACAAATTGTAACTCCTTGTATTTTTGTAGAAGGTTACCCAAGGAAGCTTCCTGTAAAGTTTCATTGAATTTGGACTGGTAGTTTTAGAGGAGATGTTTTTTTTTTAAAGCAAAACAGGAAGTTGGCCTTTTTGTTGTTGTCGATCAATCGTAACCCCTGGTTGTATTTTTGTAGAGGGTCACCCAAGGAAGCTTCCTATAAAGTTTCATTGAATTTGGACAGGTAGTTAAGTTTCAGAGGAGATGGGTTTTTTTAAAGCAAAACAGGAAGTCGGCCATTTTGTTGTTGCTGTTGTTGTTGTTGATCAATCGTAACCCCTTGTTGTATTTTTGTAGAGGGACACCCAAGGAAGCTTCCTGTGAAGTTTCATTGAATTTGGCCAGGTTGTTTCAGAGATGTTTTTAAAGCAATTGTTGACGGACGGACCGACTGCCTGACGACGGACAAAGACCGATCACAATAGCTCACCTTGAGCACTTTGTGCTCTGGTGAACTAAAAATTAACATATATAACATGGCATATAACCAGAAACAAACACCTTTTTTAACGCCTTAATTTTGCAAATAGCAAGTCATGTATTGCCCTTTATAATTGTTTTCATAAATATCAACAAAAAAAAGTTTCAGAATATATTACTCCCTTAATATTTTAATACCTTCATTATATGTAAGTGAATGAAAAACATAAATATTGTACAGTTCATAATGCACTTGTTATAAGATGTAATGTTAGTACATGAACAATTGATAATGTCTTGTTAAACTTGTAATATTCTTCAGATGAAGTTCATTTCAATAACTTTTTTTATTACAGTATATGCAACTCTTTTTTCCGCAATAAAGCTGCTGCTAACCACAGTTTCACTCAGAACGCTGTTAAACACAAGTGTTCTGGAGCAAGACAGAGTTCCATTTGCTGTTGAAAACAGGTTCAGTATCGAAGCAACATTGAGGTTTATATGCTGTTGAACACAGGTTCTCACAGGTTCTCTATCGAAGTACATCAGATTTCTTCATATGGATTATAATAGGTCTTACCTGTAAAGAGAAGGGAAATGTTTTAATTATTTTATTAACACATTGGAATACTTACCTTCTTTTTCAATTGAACCAGCAGTACTTCATTAATAATCTATGCTAACACTAATTTTTTTTGATAAAATTTTAATAGCTGTTGAGGTAAAAAATTGATAATAAATCCCAAATCTTAAAAAACTCTAAACAATAATTATAGGTTTTGAATATCAGTATCTGCTGGTAACAACCTTAATTCGACTGAGATCGCCTCTCCCCTGAAATAAGAATAAAAGATATAAGAGGAATGAATAGGAAAAAATAATGTTAATTAATTGCCAACTTATCAAATGTAAATACATTTTACTTTAATACAACATTAGTGCGTTTTAAAGCATTATATCCTGATTTACATTTTTTTACAGTGAAAGGTTTTATCATTAAAGATTTATTATAAAGCAAAATATATTAAATATGTTTTAAAAAGATACAACATAAAAATAATAAAGGAGATTATGTAAAATTTCACAGACCTTGTTATAGTATTGAAACCTGTTTCTTTTAGTAGTTTTGTAAAAGACAATACAAATTCAGTTTCAAGTCGGCCATTTGTTTGAAAAATATTTCCATATATTTTCTCAAAATAAACTTGGATAACTCATGGATTTTCCGATTCTAGAGAATGACACACTCTGTCAATACAAACACTTGTGCAAAACTATTCCAGCAATCCAGATTTGGGGATAACATCATTCAGGAACAAATAACAAATATATATACATGTAAAACCAGAATACTCAGGGTGTGTGTACCTATTTGAAGAACATATGAAAGATTACCACATCAGCTCCTTGATACTCGGCCAGGGCTGCCTCCCTAAAGAAGATAAAACCATTTAAACCTCAGAGTTAACCACAGCAATTTCTCACTTTTTTTGCTCTCTTCTCATTTGTTTTGTTTTCGTTTGAAATCCACAGTTGATTTTTCTTTTATTACAGTAAACCAACAACTAAATGCATAGAAATATGCTTTCCTGCAATTTTTGTGGTATGCAAATACTTTTACCAAAAGGAACATCAATGAACGAAAACCACAAACGTTTTGATTTTGAATATCTGACAGAATAAAACAGAACAAAATGCAATTTTTTAAACAGACTGACATGTATTTGTAAATACTGGACATTTGTGGTAATGTTCAATTGTCGAAGCCCTATCACATTACATTTGTTTACATTTACGTGAACCGTGAATGGTAATCGTGTCTCTATCGATGTCAGCTACAGGTCACGCGCTGAAACCTTGGGAGTTTATGCCCTTTGCAGCTGACTTTCAACCATCGATCTATGGCTCTTCCTCCGATTGGTGGTAAAGAAAAAGCAAATGTATGAGAGACTTTATTCGCATTCAAAGTTGACTTTTACAAAATAGGATGGTTATAATGCTGATGCAGGGATGAGCTTTGCAGACCAAATTTGTATGGTATGATCTAAACCTAACTAGGACTTTAAATTCAGCATTCTGCATTTCTTAATATGTATGGCAACGAAAAAGTATAGGAGAATGTTGGGATTACATAACAATTTATATTTTAATCTAAATAGAAAATTTTACAGTTAAAACACCAATAGAAAATAAGATTACCCAAAGCATTAACCATTCTGTACTCTAGTGTTTTTGAAGCACCTCAGTGCTGGGTTCCTGCATAAGAAAGCTAGAAATTTCATAAACATGAACAATGCATCAAATGTCATACAAAAATAGCAAACAATACATGGAACTCCATATCTAACCATGTATGCATGTATGCTATAAATTGCTTTCAATAAGCGAGTTATCTTTTTCAGCAATCTTTTCCTCTGATCATTTGCGAAAAATTCAATATTTTGTGTGAATCGCTTCCATGTATATGGCAATTTAAAAAAAAAAAAAATTAGTGACACATTGAATTCGCACCATCAAGGAATTGCAGATAGAAACCAACATAAGACCCCCCCCCCCCCCCCCCGTAAAAGTAAAGCAATCTACAGTATACAGGCTGATATAAAACAACTGGAATAACAATTGCACACTTAATCTCTTCAAAACTATCTTCCTTTTAATTCATTTATACAATGTCCAAGCTTAATGATAATATTGAATATGTTAATTCTGTCACAGTCAGTGTGTATCACATACAGTCAGCCACTTATCTTTGTATTATCAACTCCTCAGCAATTATGAACTGAACTGACTGATGTTCTGACAGTTTCTTTGCAGTACTTTCTTCTGTAAAACAGAAGATCCAAAAACAATTAAAATCATAATTACAAATTAGGTTACATTATTATGAATATTCATAAACAACAAAATACATCCATTGATAGAAAAAACATATATCTACTCCATAGTAGTCTTCCATAGATTGGTAAATTAACTAATTACATTTAATGGCATTCATAATTCATGTGTAATTAAACAGGAAACTACCTTTAAACTCAACTTTGATGAGTCATTCATGGGTGAAAGCTGGCAAATTTAATAACCCTAAAAATAGTGCAGGTCTACTGTAATAAACTAGAATTCTGTAACAAGAACACCCTGTTAAATGCTGGAGGAAACCTTGTAGAAATTTTCCAGAACCCACTCAGCAAATATCCAAAGAAGCTTGCTGGAGCTAGCTGAGTAAATATGATTATTCCGTCATATCAGTGATTGGATGAGTTTTGTTTCTAATCGGTAAACAAAAATAAAAATAGGATTTACAAGATTTACAATATTTGGAAAAGGGACCCCTGGAGCCATTCAAAAAGCAGAAATCCAGAATAAACCGAAAAACTTTCACCCATGTTAAAAAAAGACAAATATCTGATTGTGATATTTACATGAAAATTGTCTGATATTCATGTTAAACTGTTCATTCTTTTTTCCATCACAAAGCAGTTTTTTTTCAAACTATTTCAAAACAAGAAATATTAATACTCTACCTTTCATAATCCTTTCTAAGAATATTTCCAACTAGCTATAAAAAACCACACATGTAACATCGCAGATATAACTTATGTACTTTACATTACTCAATAATCACACAAGCCTCCTACCCTAAGTTTCTTCATGAATATCTCTTAAATCCATGATCACACTCTTCAAATCTTTTCTGTAATGAAAGGGTGCGTGAGTGCTCCCTTGATAGGGATGCGTTTGGCCGGGTCGAGCATGAGAATGTTTTCCAGTAGGTCCTTGAGCTGTTTAACCTTGCGAAGCTGGTCCTCTGGAAGGCGCTGGTAGCCAATCAGCTCCGCCAACAGGTCTCGCGATGGTGCAATGGTTGACAACACCGTTATCTTCTCCTATAATTCACATTCAAGTTTTAAATGTGCTATTTATAAATGATTTTTTTGGCAAGATTGCCAAATAAGTATACAACTTTTTTTAATAATTTGGTTTTATTTTAATGAATATGTTTCATAGCATGCTACTGGTGCATGTGAAGACATATTTTACTACCCCATACTTTATTTATATGTATTTTGAGGCTATTTACTAAACAAACAATAATCTTAACTAAGTATGAACAATTTTTTAGTATTAGATATTACTCAACGTCAAAAAAAAATGTGCTCCTTTCCAGAAATACATGCAAAGTGGCTGATTTTGCAATCAAGAGCACAACTGTCACAAAATACGCCTGTCCTAATGTAAGGACACCAAGTTAGGTGTTAAGTAGTAGTATGTTAAGCCAAATTAAGAGAGCGAGCCCTGAAAAGACAGTTTTTGCCAATACAAAGGTCTAACTCTGGATATACTGAGGTGACATGGCTGGTTATCGAATCTGACTGAGATATTCTGCCCATATTTTAGGTAATTTCTTTAATTGTGGATGGGAACGCGATTTTGATCATTGTGGCGCTAACGTGAATAACGAGAAAAAGCGAGAATCAAATCGCGCACTCTTTTCCCCTTGATTTTTCATGGTATTTTCGAGCTTAAAACTTAGTTATTTGTTGTCAACATAAAAAAAACACGTCAATTTCAGCAATAAACCCTCTGAAACACTATTTATTGACGTTTAGTTGATCATAACCTTTGAACGTGTGTTTAATTTACCGAAAGAATTGGTCAGCTGTTCGGCTTTTGGACTTTGGCAACTACGTTTGTATGACGGTAAGGTGCAAACATTTCTGGTCGATGATGTGAGGCGTTTTTGAAATAAAAACAGTATTATTTTATTTTTTTGAAACGAAAGAACATTGATCAGAATATGCTTGATCATGAAATGGTTGTTTATAACCGATATTTGTTAACATTCTGACAAACAACGAAGTAACCGAGACACCGTTTCCCAGTTTATCACGAGGAACATCCGGTGTTAAACTTCAACGTTTCTTGGTTTAAATTGTGGAATTTCAAGTGGTAAGTACAAATAAAATGTTATTTAATCATTAATGATTATTTTTAATCAGTATAACACAATCTACAAGCTTGATAAGTAATTTGACAGTACTTTCACATGGCAATCAAAGTAATTGTCAAAACCCGGAAGTGAATTCTGCGAATTGTTTTGTTGTTAGCAACCGATAATGACCGCCAAGGTTAAATGTTAAACGTTGTCACAGGCCTCGACGGTACCTTATGAAAAAGAATATATTCAAAATGATGATCCAGATTTTGCAAATGAACAACTTTAACTTGACAATCTTTATTATAAATGAATTTGTGCAGTCTTCTCAAAGTCAAAATATAAAAGATTCAGATGAAAGGTCAATTTTATGTTTGATAAATAATGATGATTTTGATTGTGAAATGAACAAGAGTCTGATAGTGGACATGATGTTTCTGAGACTAATTTCAACGACATAAAAAAATGTAAAATAGTTATGATGGTACTCTGAGAACTGAAGATGTCAAGGAGATTCAAAATGTAAACAAACTGCAGTGTGCATACTACTATCATTTGAATGTTACTGAATAACGGTTCGGATCACCTGTTTTCATAAAGTAAAATACTATTTGATTTTTTATTTGCTATCATTATTGTCTTTGAAGGTGCTGAACCATGTAGCCAAGATGTGCACTACCACTACTCATGGGATTTTGCCCAGCAAGTCCACTATCCACATCATGCCAACAAGTTGGGCCGATATATTTCGCCACCCCACAGAAGTGTCATGTGTTTCGCATGTGTGCCTTAGGTTCAGCTATGTTTTTATGGTAAGATGTCACTCTGAATTAAACATGGAGTAACAGAATAAGACAGATCTTATACAATAATGATGTACCTGTAAAAATTGTCTTTCCAAGTCAGAATTAATTTTTTAGGTTAGATTTTTTATGTTGTCAGCTTTGTATTCCTGTTCAAAAACTTTTACCTTGGCCATACTTAGAAATCCTTTTAAAAGATTCAACGTAAACAAGTTAAACACTCTTGATCTTAGCTTGGATTTTAAAAATGAATTTTAATTAGAAATAAAGATCTGTAAAAGTAATACAGCTATCTGTTTGTGTCATTTTGGGTTGTCTACATTATCTTCTTGCTGACTATTTCAGTACAATTTTATTATTATTTGTGAAATCAATTAAAGGGGCTATACACCATATGATGAAATAGCGGGAAAAAAAGAAGAAAATTGTCGAAAACTGACATAAACTTGGTATCAATGAGTACAATGCATTGAAACTAACTACATGTAACTGAAGTACCACATAGTTTACAATTATATATTTACAGTTTTTTCGTATTGTACCATTAAAAAAGATTACTAGGTATGTATACCTAGTAGAATTCATTTGTATGCGTGATTGGCTTGTCGATGTTATCACCTGATATTACCAAGTTAGGTATATAGCTTAGATATTCCAAAGGTTTAGAGTAAGCCTTCGTAGCACATTAGATACAACATTGGACTGCAATTTTGGTGAATCCGGATCGAACATTTACATTTTGGTATTTTTTTTACAATTATGATATCAAAGAGTAAAACATTTTATTAAATAATTGTCCTGAGATTTGTTACAGAAAAAAACTGTTTTTGGTGCCAATCTGGTGTATAGTCCCTTTAACAATAGTTAACATTTATTTGTACAGGAAAGTAGACATTTTATCTGGTGGACGAGGCCGAATTGCCGGGGAAAGGAAGTGACAGTGTCGTGAGCCTGGCCCACCACTACTTTCAGCACTATGGTGTCGGTGAAAAACATGCTGAGGTATTTAGTGCTTCACCCATTTAAATTATCTATAGAATTTTAATGGATTAAAGGTTCTAACAGCTTATGCAAACTTTATCCTTATTGCTGAGAAGAGATTATGAGAATCAATAGTGAATATAAAAGATGATGAAACTTAACATATTTTACACCATGAAACACATTCTTACTCAGATTTTTTTTTCCATTTCACATTCGATGATTGATAACGATTGGATATTTGGATTCAACCATGGCTTATGAAATGTGTCCATCAATATAACATTGCTTTCTTCATGTACTGCATATAGCTTAAAAAAGAAAAAAAATGTATTAAATTTTCCAGGTTTATTTCGATAATGCTGTCGGCCAAAACAAGAACAATGCTGTGCTTTGGTATGCCATGTGACCTGTAATGACAGGTAAGTTTTCTTATCTGTTAATTATTGTTTGTCTGATTTTTTAGGACAAATGCACTGTCTTTTGAAATCAATCACATCATTGATATCTGCGATTGGTGCTTTAATTTTAAAGGATGCAGAACTGGATGAAGTTAAAGTGTAGTTGGCAGTAATTTGATATGAGGAATATGTTAACTAAATAAACATATGTTAACACTCCATTATTGTAAGATTTATATGTCTTGAAAACTTTATTATACCCTAGTTAAAATCATTTGCTTAGTTATATTTTTTGTGAATATAGATAAGTTTTATTTACACTAAACAGATCTTCCAACAATTTTCAGGATTGCATGAGAGTGTAACACTAAACACTATGTTGGCTGGGCACACCAAATTTGCTCCTGACTGTCACTTCGGCAACTGGAAGGTCCAGTGGCGATGTTGTAATGCCGAGAATCTTCAAGAAATTGCCCACACTGTTTTCACCTCTTCAAAGTCCGGCCACAACATCCCACACTTGGTTTATGACCCTCAACAGCCAATCACAGTTCACAGTTGGAAATCATTCCTAGATACATATTTCAAAACTCTAAAGAATATTACCAAATACCACCATTTCTATGTATCAAAACATAAACCAGGAGTTTAGTATGCAAAGAGTTTGTAGATTCCTCAGAAAATGAAGTTATTCTTTTGAGGATGAGTCCAGAATGTGGTGTTTTGCCTGAAATAAAGCACGCAACGTGCCTAGATGCTGAACGTCAATCGTACCTTCAATATTCTTTTGGTCCATTCTTTAGATCTGAGTCATCAAGATCTGCAGTATGCCCTAAACCAACTGTGTAAAGTCGAAGTTTACTCATTTGTTGGTGAAATGTCGATTGTAGATCAAATGTTTGTGGCAAATATGAAAGAAATGAGTAAAAAATGGCTTATCACATGTAACCATAGCAACAGGCTGTTGTTTTATGTAGTTCTTTTATGTCATTTTGTACATATAATGAGCAATGTGTACTCTTTGTGTCTATGAATTAGTTTATGTGTTAGCTATAACAGACAGTTAAGTTAGTATTTCGGCATGGACACTGCATTTAAAATAAGAACATTTTTAGTGGACATTGTTTTCAAACTGGCTTACCAATGTGTAACAGAATGATCCATATCTTTTGATTTCTTTGTACAAAAATGACTAGAAACTTTAGTTTTTATACCTAAGATACTTGGTATCATTTACATGCCAATAACTTAAAACGCATTGTATATTGAGAACACATTATTTGTGGCAGACTTTGAAAATGATTGGAAATAGCATTTTCATTAGTAACCATAGCAAAGATTTTTGCTTTGACCTTTGTGGCCAATTTCTATGTCATTATAGACATTAGCAATGTGTACTTGCTATTTTAATGTTGAAGTTTATGTAACACTAGTAAAGATAAGTGATATATTTAAACAGGTATCTTGACATATATATAATATTTAAAATAAGAACAGTTTTGTTCACATTGTTTTTTATCCCTGTGTTTCATAATGTTTCATATGTTTTATAACTTTTGTGAAATTTAACGTGAAACTTTAGAGTTAATTTCTGTAAATACTTAGTATCATAAAAATGTCAATAACATATAAATAAAAAAAAAATTATGCGGACTTTCAAAAATGATTGGTAATAGCATTTTCATAAGTAACCATAGCAACTGAATTTTGCTTTGACCTTTGTTGTAAGTTTCTTTATCATTATGGACATTAGCAATGTATACTTGTTATTTTCCTTTTGTAGTGAATGTGATACTAGTAAAGATAGTTTTATATATTAATATTTTGACTTGTGTACTTCATTCAAAATAAGAACAGATTTAGCGAACATTTCGTTCAAATTGTGTTAAAGCTCTCTGTTACGAAATGTTCCATATCCATTGTTGTTTTTTTAATATTTGACTGACTAGTTCAGATTTTATTTCTGCAATTGCTTGGTATCATAAAAATGTCAATAACTTAAAACACAACTTTATGAAAAACATTATTTTTTGAGAAACATTTAGAAAATGAGTGAAAATGGCATTATCAATAGTTACCATAGCAACCAAATGCACTTATGAACTTTTCGTTAACTTTTGTAATCAAACTATGAGTGCTTATTGTTTCTATGCTAAAACTTATATGTTACATGTAAATAGTCCTTGACATGATACTTATCTGACATGGATATTTCATTCTAAATAAACACATTAGACCATACATTTTGTTCATTTCGATTTCTACACCCGTGTTACGAAAAGTACTATATTTTTTTAGTTTTTGTGAATTTTGACTTGAAACTTTGGATTTTTGTTCTAGAAATACTTGGCATCATAAAGGTTACAATATCTCAAAATGTCATTTTTGGGCCAGAATGATCATATTCCCATTCCCATCCACAATTAAAGGGTAATAACTCATAAGTGACTGCCAATACATCTTCTGACCAAATGTGGTAATAACTGGACAAAGGCTTCTAAAGAGGTCGAGCGTACAACATACTGGACACTGCCCGCCCTCTTATATGCAGCAGGTAAAACTAATACGCCATTGTGAACATGTGTAACTTGTCATTGTGGTTTTGCCATTGGGAACATGTGAATTAAAATTCCTACTGATATCTTGTTACTAGGCTTCTTAATCATAATCGACTTCAATGTATGTGGATGAAAATGTTACCAAAAACGATAAGACACAAAGGCTATGATAATACCTCACTTTTTTCTGTGAAAACAATTAAGCTCATTCGAAATAGAAGAGCACCCAGAAAGAATGCCAACACTTCTCTGCTGATTTTGGCAGCAAGGAAAAGGGTCAACTAGACAGTTATCAAAGTCAGAGTTCTGGACTTTGGTATATATGTGCATATTGTCTCATGCAACATGTGTACCAAGTTTTATTTAAATATATTTCCGGTATGGCCAAAGTTAAAGTTTTTGCACTACCATGATCCCTGCGCTGCACAGCAAACACCAAGGCTGAGTGTTTTAAACAATACCTCTTCTGAAAAAAGTATTTACAAAAAAAAATAAAAGTGGCTGTACTCACCCTATGCGTGACTTTATCCACCTCATGGTACATGAAGTTGTTGTTGCTGTCAAAATGCTGGTCCCTAAACATACCCTTCCTGATCACCTTGTTAGGGATCTTCCCCTTAACATCCATCATGAACTTGAGCATTTCATTGTTGGAACTTCCCGCAAACAGTATCTTCCCTGTGTACAGCTCATAGATGGTACACCCCACTGAGAACAAGTCTATGGCATGGTCATAGCCTATCCCAATTACTGAAATAAACGGAGAACAGGTTACAAACATTAATGTTTCACACATGTTTGTAAGAGCTCTCTTACTTACTGAGTTCTTCTGTGTTTCTGTATTTTATTACCATGCCTGGAAATCTAGGTCTTTCCTATCCTGGTTTGGACAACTCACATGCAACAGTGTGCAATATCAGAATAATATCTTGATGGAAACTGATATGCTAAAAGTCCATAAGTCTCAAACTTTAATTATTGTATAAAGAATATCATAACAAGATTATTTTGAATCCTTAATACGATGATCAATATATCAATAGACCTTCAGGCACTCTCTGCCTGGCTTGCAACTGCAACTTGAGGTCAATATTGTATGAGACAGCCAAGAAATGTACTCACTGATTTCTGGAGCTCTGTAGAACCTGCTGACAAGGTACGGGGTGATGTCATTCTCTGACACGTGGGATGCCGAGCCAAAGTCACACAGCTTCAACACCATCTTGGACTCGTTCACCTGCAGAAAAGCAATATTACAATAATAACGTTTTAGCATTGTGGGAGCAGAGCACAGTAAGTGATTTATTTGAAGGCAATATTTTCATTAGCAAGAGTGCCACAAAGCAAACGCCAATGCTAACATGTTTTTTCCTTGTCAAACAAAGGGCATAGCTTAACAATTATGAAAGCTGGAGGAAAATCTTGGAACAGTTTTTGAGTTACAGCCTAGGTTAAAAAAAGCATGATAAGGACAACAATGCTATAACAATGCATCAACTGTTTTCCTTGGAAAGACAGACTAGCTAATAAGGAAAGTGTTAGAAAGGTATTTGTTCATCTTTGGATAACAACATAAAGAGAGCAAATATTGAAAAATAACAGTTTTAAAATCAATTTAAAACAAACTATCGAAAGTAAAACATTTTTTTCAAATTAGTTTTAATATTTTTTCAAATAAGTTTTAACATTAACTTTATATATCTACAACTTACTCTATTGATGATACATGCATGGATTTTTTTTTGATACTGATCATTATTGGATCAGTAATGAAAGTTGCATGTATCTCACATTATCACAAAGACATTGTGTAATTTTATACAGTTATCAAAATAAGACTTTTGAGTAAACAAGCCTAAATCCTTCACAAGTGTTCAACATCATTTCTACAAGCCCTGTTATTTCAAATCCAGAAGTATACCAAGCCAAATTACATTTTACCAGTATAGGGCTTGCTGGTTTGTGAAATTTGTTTGTATATATATATATATCAAACAACCAATTTTTTCTTCAAATGCAGATACAGCCTTGTAAGTCAAAGGTAAATATTCATATGAAGATGATAATTTGTTAAAGATAATGCTTTGTCCCTTACCAGTATGTTGTCCGGTTTGATGTCAGCATGGAGGAGACTACACTTCTGTAATAACTTGATGGCACACAGGAGCTGCTGACTGTAGCTGCGTACAGCCTTGATGTGCAGGCCAATGTTTTTACCATACTTCTTCATTACCTCACGCAGGTTCATACTACAGGAAGAACACGGTTTACTATTAGAGTGAATCTTTAAATCGTTCAGATATGCTTCAGGGAACAGCGGAGCTGCTGACTGTAGCTGTGTACGACCTTAGTGTGCAGCCCAATCTTCTTTCTATGTTTCGTCATTACCCGACACAGGTACATACAGTTTTGAGAGATAATACTAGTCTTGTCCTAAGATCTACATATGCACTGTTTTATGCTGAAACTATATTGGAGTGTTTTGTTTTATCAAGGTGCTAAAACATGATTGTTCATTAATACATGTTGGGTGGTTAGAAAATCTGAGTACAATTGTTTAAAATATAAACTTTTGTTTCTTTTGCGCATAGGAGTTGTATGTTCAAAACGATTTTAAATTAAACCAAAAAATCAAATCTTTATTAATCTATTTCTATTTCACTTTTCACAAACTGAGAAAATATTCCTTTAACAAGACAATAGCCCCTACCTGAGGGATTCAAAGACAAGACAGAGGTGATTTTTATGGAAGAAATGTCTGAAGAGTCGTAGACAGTGGAACTTGTCGTCCGGGTCAGCATCATTCAGCTTACGGAGAAACTCTAGTTCCTTCAGACCCGTCTTGTGCCTGAATCGTATGGCGTGGATAAATTATATTTCCAGATTGAAACAATTAATAATTTTTCAAACTTTGAGTGTATTTTATGCCTTTGATCAATCTATTTTCTCTTGAATTTGTGTGGACTACATGAGAACTCTGACTTTCAAACATGTTACTGTTAAATTTCTTATAAAGTAGCTGATAAAACAACTCATTAAAAATTTGGTTTGCCAATCAATTTAGATAGTAGAATAAAAAGCTTATTATCAATAATATAAATTTGGTTACAATAGGAAGATGATAATTATATTTAAAATTAGCATGAACTCACATCATCTCGTTGTTTCTGATAATCTTGATGGCGATCTCTGTGTTGCTGCGTGACTGGTCGCGGGCTCGAACCACATTACTGAACACACCCTGGCCAGTGTAGCCGTACACAGAGTAGCGCTTGTCCAGGACCTCTCCAATACGCACCCCTGCATGAAGCAAATCACCATATTAATTTGAATTCTCTGTTACTTCAGATATTAAAACATATGTATGCATTTATGTCTTTAAAGTGTATTCTATTCCATTTATGCTTCAAGTTGGTTATCACACAAATAAACCTTTTCCTGGAATATATTTTTTCACACTTGTTCAAAGCGAAAAGAACAGATGCCTTTATATCAAAGGACATGCGATCCACTTAATGTTCACTAATGTGTGCCAGTCACTAAAATCATTACTTTAAGCAAAAGCCTGAATCCATACTTTTTTTTGGTTAAAAAAGATTGTACTATACCTGGCTATATAAACTTTGAACAAGCCAAACAATGACTCACCAAATTTGGACGAGATATCTACGTTAAATAGTGAACATTTCTCCAGTGGAATGTTTATGAATTATGTGAACATTTACTCAGAGCTACAAAAACAACTTGACATACTGTAATATCCCTCGGCATCGTCCCAGTTGTCCATCAGGTTTGGGTTCTCATTCTTCCCCGTCTTCAAGGCCGACAGGTTCGGGCTCTGAAGGAAATTACACATCTTGATGAAAATGCTAACACATAGTATACACTAAATAGTTTTTTGTTTTTATTTATATACACGTAGTTTGTCAGAAAGCTATAAGTCTGTAAAACTGGAATACTAAATAGTTATACAGTACAGCTAGTAGTGGGGCCAAAATACGGCTTGGGCAAGACAAAATACAAATGATTTTGACCAATCAGTCAACTGTTATTCTCTTTGATTAGACAAGTCTGGTAATTTGGCCTGTTTCCAATCGTCTACAGGCCCATTTCCTATCCCTTAGGCCAGACACTTTCCAATAGCTAAAATAATGTGTTTTTCAAAAAAAGCCAACATTTCACTTACACAGTAGTCCTCAGCGAACATGTCAGCATCCTCGGAAAACATGTCCACACCTCTACTCTTCCCATCTTCTTTCTTTTCTGTTGTATCTGTAGCAGAATAAGAAAATTTCAATATCTTTACTGCAGCCTTAGTATTAAAAACAATATGATGTTAAATCTACTCCTAAATTATTCAAATGTTGTGACAATGATATTGATCTATCTTTGAACGTAAACAGTCCCTTTTTTTAATCCATCGGTTCCACTAAAGATAAATAGATCTTAACATTTAAACAAATTACAAACACAAAACAATACAAACCTCCATTTTCCCCTTGGCTGAATCCTTCCAAGGACATTCTTTTCTGCTTTACTGTTTCCTCAAAGTCGGTGGTGTTTTCTCCTTCATCGTAAATACTCATACTTTTATCTTCTTCTGACTTAACCTTTTCTACTTCACTCTTCTTATCCTTCTTATCTTTCTTACTATCTTTATCATCTCTCTTATCCTTTTTACTGCGTCTTTCCCTTCTTTCTGTATCAGAGTCACTGCTACTATGTCTTCTTGAAGGTTTTCTCCTATCTCTTCTATCATCTCCGTCACTATCATATCTTGAACTCTTTTTATCATCCCTCCGCCTTCCATCCCGACTTTCCCTCCCGATCTTATCATCTCTTTTCCTGTCACCATCTCCTTTTTCATCTCTTCTTGATCTTTCCTTCCCTCTGTCATCATCTCGCTTAGATCTCCTATCTCTGTCTTTATCTCTACCAGACCTTCTACCATCTTTTCTAGATAGTTCATCATCACTTTCAGAGTTATGATGTCTCGACTTACTTTTTTTATCTGTCTCATCATCCTTTCTTCTCTCTTCATATTTTCTGTCATTCTTTTGATATCTTCTCTCCAATTCCTCACTATCCCCCCTACTTTTCCGATCCTTATCTTTCTTCTTTCTAGCTTCATTCTCACTATCACTGTATTTTCTCTTTGACTTACTTTTTTCATACCTCTCATCATCATCACTATCAACATCTTTTTCCTTCCCTCTTCTCCTACTTTTATCCTCCTCAGTCTTAACCTTCTCCACCCAAATCACTTCTTCTTTCCTACTTTTTCTCGATATCTTCTCTTCCAATCTCTCAGCACTGTCTCTCTGACCGCCTTTACTTTTACTCCTCTCTCTATCCCTAGCCTGGGACATTCTCTCGCTATCACTAGCCTGGGAGATTCCCTCTCTATCTCTGGCTTGGGACAAACTTCTCTCATCCTCATCAAGGATGTGTTCACTTCCCTTCACGCTTTCTCTGATTGCTCGATCCATCGCCTGTATGCGTTTTGCCTCCTTTGATTGCTTGACCTCATCATCGTCACTATCCGAGGAAGAGTCTGAGTCACTGGAGGAGGAAGAGGAGGAGGAATCATTGCTGTCTGAACCTTCTGGACTGGCAGGCCCTTCTGATGGTTGGAGACCTAAAAGTAACAATAAAAAGAATAAAGTTATTATCCAGGGGTTAAAACAGATAATTGTCAATCATGAAACATACCCAAGGGATTCATGTCCAAAGCAGGGAAAAGGCGCTATACGCTATAACCTGAATTTCCCAAAGTCATGTATATTTATTTCAGGATATTTCTGTTTTTTTATGCACTTTTTTTAGCAGAAAAAGAGTAAAAGAACATCTGAACAGGCACCATTCAAGAGTACTCAGAAATTAAACTCTGAAAACAGTCAAATAAATGCTGATAACATCTTTTAATCTTTCTTGTTTACTTGACAATATGAATTTAGAGACTTATATAGAATTTTGTATGTATGTTCATGTGCTGAAAGCCAAAAATTACATGTTGATACCCTTATAAATAAACCCACCCACCTGGCGCTTCTGTGCCTTGTTCTGAAGTAGGAGGTAATGGAGGGAACTCGACACTGATTCCATGCTGGCTTGGTTCTGGAGGGGTTGGCTCCAAAACAGGATCAGGCTCTTCAGGGACGGCTGGCTCAGGTTCTGGGACAGGCTCTGCCTCCTTCAGTTTCTGAAATAGGTAAACAAGACTTTAAAGTACATATTTCAAACTAAGGCTGTTCTGAGATGATAGGGACTGAGATAATTACAATTAACATGGCATCAATAAAATGTTCATTTTATATTTTAACAACTTAAAAAAAAGAGTTTATTTTCAATATTTCTTGCATTTACAAATCAATTGCAGGAGCAGTCAGCATTTTTCTCAGTCGACCAAGCTCAATGACCCAACATATATTTTAGCCAGAATGATTGGAACTGCCCTGATACCAAATTTGTTTACATTGGTAACATGTTTTGTGCCTTGCAATAAGTGTACAAAGTTCCACTTGAATACTTTAAAATGCTCTCTTTTTCCTCAACGAAACTAAATCTCTGACAATATCCTGACTTTTTTCATTAACAAGAGGCACATCAGTGCCTGTGCTCCACTGGCCAAAAGGTTCAAGCAAAGACCACCTAACGAACATTTTCGTTTCATAGAAATACAATCATCAATTTTTGAGGAGAAGTTATTTAAAAAAAAAATTTACTTTAATAGCTCTGGCTGCCATGTTGTGCAGTGGACCGAAATGATTTGGGCAATTTGAGTAAAGGAGCACCAAACAAACATTTCTGTAAAGTTTTATCGAAAAAAGGTCATCGGTTTCGACGACAAGTCGTATAAAGTTTTTTTATTTTTTAGCTCTGGCAGCCATGGTGTGCAGTGGACTGGAACCATTTAACAAATTTTGGTTAATGACCACCCAAGGAACATTTCTGTCAAGTTTCATCAAAATCTGATAATCGGTTTCTGAGGAGATGTAGTTTAACGTTTTTTTCTATTCTTAGCTCTGGTGCCCATGTTGTGCAGCAGACCAGAACTGTTTGGGCTATTTTGGTTAAGGACTACCCAAGTAACATTTCTGTCAAGTTTCATTGCAATACGATCATCGGTTTCTGAGGAGAAGTCGTTTAAAGGTTTTTCTATTTTTACCTCTGGGGGCCATCTTGTGCAGTGGACCGAAACCATTGAAGCAAATTTGATAAAGGACCATCCAAGGAACATTTCTGTTAAGTTTCATCAAAATCTGATCATCGGTTTCTGAGAAGATGTTCTTTAAAGGTTTTTCTATTTTTTTGCCCTGGCAGCCATGTTGTGCAGCAGACCGGAACCATTTGAGCAATTTTGGTTAAGGACCACCCAAGGAAAAATTCTGTCAAGTTTCATCAAAATCTGCCTATCCGTTTCAGAGGAGATGTTGTTTAAAGATTTTGCTATTTTTAGCTGTGGCGGCCATATTGTGCAATGGACCAGAACCATTTGAGCAATTTTAATAAAGGACCACCCAAGGAACATTACTGTCAAGTTTCATCAAAATCTGCCGAACCGTTTCAGAGGAGATGTCGTTTAAAGATTTTGCTATTTTTAGCTCTGGCGGCCATATTGTGCAATGGACCGGAACCATTTGAGCAATTTTGGTAAAGGACCACCAAAGGAACATTCCTGTGAAGTTTTGTCAAAATCCGCTTATCAGTTTCAGAGGAGATGTCGTTTAAAGTAAAAGTTTACGCACGCACGCACGCACGCACTCACGACGGACAATCTGTGACGACATAAGCTCCATGGCCTTCGGCCAGTGGAGCTAAAAATCGGACTTGCTGAAAACACATTAAACATTTATAACTTTATACAATTTAACTGAAAGTATGCATGTTATACGTACAGCAAGAAGGGCTTCCCTCTCCTGGCGTCTTCTCTCAATCAAGGTCTCCTCGTCCTCCTCATCATCTGGGTCTATGTCTGTCCTGCAACAACATAAAACAGAGAAATTGTTACATATATTTACAAAATGTATTAAAGTACTTACAGCTATGTACATATAGCGTAGCATGACCAACATTTTTGTCAATTTTTTATTTCATGACAAATCATATCTAATTTGCATTTTTTAACATGAATTCTCTGATAAAAAACCTTTTCTTCATAAATCTTTTTTTTTTGCTTAGATAATACAATGAAGTATTAATGTAACACTGCATGTATGTTAAAAATAATGTCTTTGAGGGATACGTTTAAAACAATAATCAAACTGCTTAAGAAGAACATTTCTTTATGTTAATAAAAATGTTATTACAGCCACCATAAAATGTTTCTCACAAATCAAACAAGTACACAAGCACATCAAGTATACAAATATTTACTTACACTTCTAAATCATCATCTGACTGATCCTTTTTCACAAAAAGCCCCTCTGACAGACTGCCCTTAAATTTGTCTTCATCTCTCTCACCCCTTCTTCTATCCCTTGACCGACTTCTTCTTCCTCGTGATCTGCTCCGTCGCCCGCGGGACCTGCTCCTACGATCACGCGACTGTCTCCAGAAATCTCTGTCCCTACTCTGGCTTATTGGCCGGTCCCTGGGGCTTCTTTCTCTACCTCGTGGACTCCGCTCTCTGTATTAAGGAGATTAATTGTTCATAGATAAGTTCAATTTTTAAAAAGAAGTATAGGTAATAAAAACAATTTTAGTCCCTAAGAATATAGAATAGGAATGACATTGCAAAACAACTAAAAACTAAGATGTCACAGGAGTGTTATCAATAGTGAAGGGTCACATGTTATGATTCCCTGCTTCAACACTAAAACAAATTATACTGGATACCCCAACATGCGGCCTTGACACAAGATTGGTCAACTATTTCTTTGAAAAGAGGGCCAAACTGGTGGATTGTAACCAAAGTCAAACTTGATCTGTATTTTTCATTTATAGTGTTAACATGGGCACAAATTCAACATTATTTTTTCATATTCATTGTACTTTTCATAAGTTATTGTCCGGAAATCAAACTAATTAATTAACTAAATAACTCCCACATCGAAATAACTCATGCCATACCTGACTTCCCGTGACCGATCCAGTTCCCTTTCCCTTAAACGTTCCCGCTCTTTTTCCCGTTCCCTCTCCCTGTCTCGTTCCCGCTCCCGCGTTCTTTCCCGGATGCGTTCTTCCTCCCGTCTGCGTTCTCGGTCCAATTCAGCTGCTTTGGCATCTTCTGCTCTGGATTTTGACCTACAAAACAGAATCATTACAAAAAAATACAGCTTAAGTGTAATGACATGATAAATTCATAATTATCTCAATTAATGACGTTAAGAATCCTGCCAGTACATATATTCGATATATTCATCATAAACAGTATCCATTAAACATTTAATACACTTACAGTAATGAATCTATGATTTTCAGATTTGAACAATTTAAGGTGAAAGCTACATGGTTTATGCTTATTTAATCCATTTAAAATTGCAACCTACCTGGACCTCTCTTTTTCACTGCTCTTGTCTGATCCTCTCTTCTCTCGACTCCTTTTTGACTCTTCTTTCTCCTTGCGCCTTAATTCCTTCTCCTTTTCTTTCTTTCTCTCTTTGTCAGTTTTCTTCTCCTTGTCCTTCTTTTCTTTCTTGCGCTCTTTTTCTTTTTCTCTTCTTTTCTTTATTTCTTCATATTCCTTTTCAAAGCTTTTAAATGCCTCATCCTTACTACTTTTTGAGCGCTCTCTTCTACCCGGTTTTGGATATTTCCTGTCACTCTTGTTTTCGTTAATAGCATATTCTAGCAGTTCATCGTGGAGATCATTTTGAATTTCACCTTCTTCCTCAGAAATACTATTGTCATTGGAACCATAACTTGCAATCAGACCTATAGAACCAGACCTACCTACAGCTTCCTTAACTTTCTCCTCTGTAAACTTTCTACTCTTTTTGGCTTTGCCTGAAACTAACCTGCTGTTATCCTGAGAATCCCCTTTAATAGTGATTGCAAGACCAATGCCTTGCCTGAAGGCATCATTGGTTCCACCATTGTTAGTGTCATTATATTGATTGTGATAATTATTAAATTGGTCTTCACCCGCATAATCATTTCTGGAATCTTCATTCTCACCATTCAATTCCGCCCTTAGAGCAGCTCTCGCTGCTTCCAGTTTATCCAAGTCAGATTCATCCAAACCCTCACTTCCAGAGTCGTAAGTGTTCAAAGCTTCAATCCTAGCCCTTTTTCTGACTCTTACATCTGACTCTTCGTTATCTGACACATTCTTGGATTTTTTTCTTTTGTGTTTATGCTTGTGTTTGTCACCTGCATGTTTGTCTCCAGCATGTTTGTCGTGCTTGTGTTTATGCTTGTGTTTGTGCTTGTGTTTCTTTTCTTTTTTGTCTGATCTGCTTTTAGGTTCAAGTTCGCCATCATCACTGAAAAAAAATAATCAGGTTAATGACATAATCAAGAGTTTTCAAGGACACTCAAAAGTGATGTGCATTTTACAAATTTCAGTAAAATTCAGAAGTATGAATTAATGATTTTGTCTTTGCTCTTTAGCTGAATTAATGTTGTTAATTATGTTAGTTTTATAATTTTTACTTATCAAGTCAGAACCCTAAATTTGCCTTTTTTAGGACTGAGGTATGAATTTGTATCGGAATGCATAATTTATTTCATTAAAGGTAATCCAGAAGAGTAGTTACTGAATTCATTTCCTAAAAAATATCCCCATTTATATCAAAGGGCTGCAGCCCCTATCTCCCAATGTATAGTGAAAGCCCTACATTATTTCTAAAAATGATTAAATGTTGTTTTTTTCAAGTTTAGGAATATCAAAGTTTGTTGAGATTAAAATTAATGATCGCTATTCCATCCAAATCCACCTAGTGTTAAAAGGTGATATCAAGTGTAAGAGACTATTGTCTGCCAATCAATGAACTCAATAGAAAATGTCTCAAGGGCTTTTTACAGTCATTTCTTGGCTAAATTCCACTTTCTTACTGCCAAAATCTTTTTCAGTGTTTCTCAATTTGATTTCAGGGCGGTCATCATAGTCGCAAAAATGGCAACAATTATTCAATTTGGCGATTTTATGGTGACAGCCCTTTTTAAATATATTATTAAAATGATGTAAGCAGGAACATAGCGGCCAGGGACAACCCCCCCCCCACCCCCACCCCCACCGGTTACCTGAAAAAAGTTCACAGGATGCTTCTTCTATAGCTGAGAAGAACACTCAATAGTCAACTTTCAGATGAACAGTCCTTATTAGTATAGGCTAGTTTTAGGTATATCGGAAACGTGCAATTTCATATACATGTATGAGCTTTAGAGCAATATTTATTACTTTAATTGTAGCTAAATCTTTCAATTTAACTTATGAATGGTGTCATTGAATCATAAAATATTAAATTATATTATTTCATCTGTAAATGCAGTTCGAAGATGGACTTGTACTATTACTTTGAAATATCATCATATGACACAGACAAGGCACATGGGAAGATGAAAGCAGCATATTTTAAGCAGTCAATGGGGCAGCATGGCGACACCTAGCGGGAACACTATTATCAATATCACAAGTATTGCATAATATGTCTCAATTATGACAGCGGATTAAGGGCTGTTAATCTTTCATGGTGATTTCAATTGTAAAAAGGGCACAAACTGGATATTAGGCGCCAATAGAGCATTTGTGAAAAAGGCACTACCCTAAAAGAGGGCAGGGAGGTAAACAAGAGCTGTCGTAAAACAGCGCGCTCGACTGCGCCGCTTTGACTTAGAAGTGAATACAATAACAATGTAATATTACCAAGTTTGGTCTATTTATGTCAAACCTAACTAAAATTATTCAATACATAAGGTGACTTTGATGGTGCCCTCCCACCACCCGAAAAATGACGCAAGTCATTCAAATAACTTGATTTTCCATTATGAAAATGTGGTAAAGAATATACAAATATGCCTTTCAAAAGAAATTAAAATAAAATTAAAAAATAAATAAATTCAAGGGCCATATGGTTTAGCCCTCCTTCTTTCCCTTGGTAAAAAACTGGTTAAGAATGTAAAAATGTGCCTGTCAAAAGAAATTAAAAAAAAATCAAGGGACATAATTTGTATTTAGGGTTAAAATGGAGATATGTTTCTTGTTGTAAGATGGTCGTAAATAATTTTGAATTTTATTAAGTGCATTGAATGAAAGGTATAGAAGTTTTTTTATTAAAATCACAACTTGCCCTTACTTTTCCTTGCCTAAAACTTTAACCTAAGTCAATCAGGGGCCATAACTTGTATTAAGGATATGGAGTTATGTATCCTCATTGGCTGATGGTCCTGAACAATTGTGTGAAGTATTAAGTCAATTGAATTAAGGGTATAGAAGTTATTAATAAATATCCCAACCTGCACTAAAACTTAAACCTAAGTTCCATAGTCAATCAGGGGCCATAATCTGTATAAAAGATAATATGGAGTTATCTAACCTCATTATGTGATGGCTCTGAACAACTGTGTGAAGTATTCAGTCAATTGAATGAATGTTATTGGAGTTTTAAGTGAAAATCCCAACTTGCCCTAAAACTTTAACCTAAGTCAATCAGGGGCCATAACTTGTATTAAGGATAATATGGAGTTATGTAACCTCATTTTATGATGGTCCTGAACAATTGTGTGAAATATTAAGTCAATTGAACAAAGGGTATAGAAGTTATTAATAAATATCCCAACCTGCCCTCAAACTTAAACCTAAGTTTCATAGTCAATCAGGGGCCATAATCTGTCTAAAGAATAATATGGAATTATCTAACCTCATCATGTGATGGCCCCCGAACAACTGTGTGAAGTATTAACTCAATTGAATGAAAGGTATTGGACTTATAAGTGAAAATCCCAACTTGCCCTAAAACTTTAACCGAACACCGAAGCCGGGGCGAGTAGTATAGCCCACCTATTCTTCGAATAGTCGAGCTAAAAAAGGGTAGGGGCTGATCGCCCTCAAAAAGGGGCTATCTGGAGCACTGGTATACGAGAAACTTGGACAAATTCAATAATAAAATGAAACATTTGAGATGCTTAACTTGTTCACATCCGGTAGCTGATTAGAGTGTGCCATATGTGTTTACATCTGGTAATTGGCAATGTCGGCCAAGGTAAAAAGGGTTAAATGTTCCCAATTCAAGTGTTGACCAGTTTCCCAAAATTTAACTTTCAAATTCATCTCATTTTTTTGCTTTTATAGCCTTGTTTCTGGTTCTCCCTGCAAGTGTGCCACATCATTATCATTAAAGTGAGGCATTCAAAGCGGACATGTCACATAACACTAAACTAGGCAGAACAACATTAATTTCAGACGGGTGCAGGACGAAGTGAACCATTTCACAAGTGAACCAGTTCCTAAGTGTACAATTTCAGGACCAAGTGAACCACATATGTATTATATAGTGGATATTGTGTGATGGCACACTGCCTGAAAGGTGATAATAACTAGTAATTATCGCCATTCAAATGCAAGACTTCACAAATTATCCATTTATTACACCCAATTAGGATGCAGTAGGATGTATTGATAATATAATTATTCATTATAAGGATTAAATAAAAAGGTATTTTGTTTTTCATTTTTCTTTTCATTTTTTCAAAACATTGTTATATCAAAATACAGAATTCTAATAAATAAACACTTTAATTAACAATTTATTCATATTACCTATTAAATCATTTATACTCAGGAAAATAAACTCCGAGTTACTCTGAAACATAATATTACATTAAGAGAATATTCCCTATATAACATATAGATGGTTCACTTCGTCTCACCAAGTGGTTCACTTAGTCCTGGTTCACTTGAGAAGTGGTTCATTTCGTCCTACATTCATTTCAGACCTAGTAACATTGAGGAACCGTTGCCAGAAATATTAAGTAAAATTGTTATGATTTCGAATTCCTATACAAAGGAGTGTCCTTCACAAAACTACCTTAAATTGGAACTGATAATATCTATAAAATACACGATAACAAATATGAAACAATGCCTGCCTCGCTAAATAAAGTCGCGAAAATACATACCAACATTTAAATGATTATTTTCTCTTTGATAATAAATGAAATCTACATTCTATCAGATCCATTTTTAAGAATGCCTGTATATTCATTTAAAACAAGGTATATATTGATGTAACAATTGGGGTACCTGGATATGATCTGAAAATATTCATTTTTTTCGACGTCCATCTTTGTTTCGCTTTTTGGGATAATTCTATATCATGAAAACGAGATCTAAACGCTTTGTAAGGTTAGACACCACCATAACATAGTGAGAGAGAAAAAATCGAGTAATACCAAAAATCCAGTACATCGTGATTTCACACGCTCTAACCCCGACTGTTTGCGATTGTTTTTATATCTTTTGTCTTAAACTTTTTGTTCTTGATTTGAATTGCCTTGGGTTGTTTTTGTTACCAATGAACAATTTCAATCAATCGGGGACTCGCGCTTTTGAAATCATTCGTTGTATGTACCATGGTAATTTTTACTTCCGAAGCCTCCCCCTCTTTTAAGAATGTTATAACAGTAACCGGAAATTACACAATTATGATAACGTCTACAAGAACGTTTCATGTTATTGAGCAAAACATTTGTTAGCTTGATTGTTTGTCTTTACTTTTGTTCAGAATTATATTCATATCAGTGGTTAATTTGAAACCTTCTCATTCTGCTAGGGAAACATTCAATTTTGATCCCGTTAAAATCTACCACAAGGATCCACCCGTTGGAAATTGACCCTTACAACATTTCAAATTTGATCCACACAGCTGATAAGTGTTCAATTTTGATCACTTATTGGGTCATTGTTCAATGGTTCATAAAATAAAAGAGAAAAAATTGTCACAGATCGACTGTGTGTAGAAGAAAAACAACTTCCAGTGATTTCCGCAAGCCAACTGGCTATTTTTGTACCACTGCTTCTTTCGCGAGTAAAACAAGGTATTTCCATCTTTTTGTATGCGTTACACTAAAAGTGTTTTACTTATAATCCCCGCTATTCCCCGGACCTGGTTACAATTGACTGGTGCATAACTTGCATGCGACAATTTGGGTATAAATGTTGAAGACAACAATCGGCCTACAGATGGGTTAGTTAAATGATCAAAAGATTGGTTTTGCTAATCGGATTGTGTGGTATGAATAACCATTATAAACAATTAATGCATTCAATTTAGTATGACCATAAGAATAAGTTCGATATTGAATACCACCCTTTCACTGACCTTAAGGTCTTTTTGCCGGTTTGCACTGTCAGGGTTGTTGGCAACACTAAGGAAGGCGATTGTGTCGTCCGCGAAGAGGCGTCTTGTGGCGTCAAAACTTTGTGGAATATCGTTGATATAGTATAGAAAGAGGCATTGGCCAGGCATGGAACCTTGGGAAACGCCAGATTTTACCTTCACTGTGTCAGAGGATTCCCCTTCATGGACTACTGACTAAGAGCGGCCACTCAGGAAGGCCCTAACCCAATGCATGCATGGTTGGTTGTTTCTAGAATGCCATAATGGTTCAACTTGTGGAGGAGAAGACTGTGGGAAACTTTATTAAACACCCTGGAGAAATCCATGAAAAAACGTCTGTCTATTAACCCTTTTCCGGGTTTGAGGATATGTTGTCTGTGGATTCAAAGAGCTGTGTCTCCTTTACGGAAGCCATGTTAGTGGGTACAATATGTTATATTGATTTCCCCATAAAACATAATGTGACTGGTAACAATGTGTTTGAGTAGCTTACAGCAAATACATGTAGGTGAGATCGGGCGGTTGTTCTCAGGGTTGTACTTGGTCCCTTCCTTATATATTGAAGGTACTTGGCTTTTCGCAAGTCATCGGATATATATATATATATATATATATATATATATATATATATATATATATATATATATATATATATATATATATATATATATATATATATATATATATATATATATATATATATATATATATATATATTGCCGGTAGTGAGCGAGTATATATATCTACAGATGGTACGTGGTAAGGAGTGGGGCTAGAAGAAAAGTTATTTCCATCAATACTCGAGGAGTTATTCCACCAGCACCTGTTTTAAGGGCTCAGGATGAGTAAATGTTCTACCCCACTGTATGTGACGGAGATATTTGGGGAAACTGGATGTTTGTGGGGTGGAAGATATTCCCCATTCACTAATACGTGAATTGATGATTGGAGCCAAGACTACTTTCTGATAAGAAAGATTTGAATTAGAGGTTGAGGATGTTGGATTTAGCTTTTGGGTCTTAATAAAGTTGACCATGACCCATCAGTCCTGAAAAAGATATATTATCTTTTTTCTTGTGCTTGATGAAACTCCAGAAACGTTTGGAATGGCTCGTGTCGGTATCGGTTGGCTGCGTAGTAATTAAGTTGTCAATGTATGACAAGCAAGCATGACGAAGTCCCATCTGGAGAAGTTGTTTGTTGGATTTATATTTAGTTTTGTGAGGTGGGTCGTTGGCTTTCTGCTTTGTGTTATGGAGACGGTTTCTTTACTACACAAATTCCTTGATGCCAGGAGTCATCCGAGTTGCAGAGCCTTATCATGATATATGAGTTACCTTTGATTAATTAAAGTTTGGTGCTGTACTACATTAAGTGCGTTCAGTAATGCTGTTTTTTTATCCCTGTCTCAACTCAACGGACACACTGCAAGCTGGGAACAATACTGTAAACGTTCGCCTTAAAGGCCTAGTTTAATTCTTCTATAAGTGCACCATTCTGCAAAAACACACAAACAAACTAAGAAAAAATAAAATAAAAATAACAACCGTGTATTATTGTACACAATGTCTGTGTATTGATCTTAATGTAAGCCGTAATTTTCTTATCAAATCTCCGATCTAAATATCCTGCTGTGCAGTTTTGGAGGTTTTATTTTAGAAATGGACCCTAAATGGCCCTGAGCCAATAAACAAATAAACAGGAAATTGGCCCCTACTGTGACATCAGTGCAATTAGCAGGTGATGCACAGCAGGGGATTGTCATGCCAGACATTCCTTAAACTAGGCCTTTAAACTTCACGTATTGGATTTATTTCATGACATGTTTGACTGTAAGACGTTTTGTCTTGATTGTATTATTATACGGCAACGCATTTTTATGATACAACAACAAACAAAATGGTAGAAAACCGGCAAGAAATGGAACTTTTGTTTTTCGAAACCTTTTCTCATGAAAGTGCAGAGGTTTGCTAAAGTTATATTGATTGTTTAATATTACTTTAATGTTTATAAAATGAGCCTAATCTTTATACTGGAAAAATATTGATGCATTTGCAGATTTAGTCTAATTCAATAACTGAAAGTTTAATTTTGACATAGTAATAGGAGTTCGTTTATTACAACCTACACCAAACAGAAATATTATCACCGCATCCCGGTACTTTATATCAATACTTTATTTTTACTAACTTCCAAATTATTCTCATTTCATTCAGGAGCTGAATCTGGACTTAGTTCAGTTCCCTCGGCCAGTTGTGATAGAGGAAGTTCGAGTGATACCACTGCAGACCCGTGTTCAGGCAGATGTGCCGGGTGGAGTTAGGCTTGGGTAGAGCTTATTTCATTAGCCTAATAAGTTCAATTTTTCATATAATTTGAATGACCATTTCAATTAGTTTTTTTGTGCAATTTAGGCTGAAGTTTGGCACCATTCCCAATGCCAAAACTAAGGCAGAACACTTGGTACCTAGTCCCAAGAATTGTCTCATTTTGTACCAATTTCAGCCTTACTTTTTCCCCTTGCCTGGATAGGAATTGACATGATAGAGGCATTTTTATTATGCTGTCACATGTTTGAATCAATTTGTATGAATGGGAGTCTAAATTATGGAATTACAGACATAACGGACCATGGACATTACGCACCAGACAAAACATACATTATGGACCATGATATATAATTTTACTCACATTTTGTTTAAAACTTTATAACATACCATTATTGCAGACAATGATTTATAATTTAACTCACAGTTTGTTTTAATGTTATAATGTACCGTATTTTGGGCATTACGGACCATGAATTATAATTTTACTCATAGTTTGTTTTAACTTTATAACAGACCATATTTGCGGACAATGATTTATAATTTAACTCACAGTTGTTATTTTTTACTTATAATGTACCGTATTATGAGACATAATGGACCATGAATTATAATTTATTCACAGTTTGTTTTAACGTTATAACATACCATATTTGAGGGCATTAAAGAATGAAGACAATGGGGTGAATAAATTGAAAAAAATGTTAATAACATTATAGATCATGGTCCGTTATGTTTCTTGAGATGGTCTGTAATTTCCCGAAATATGATCTGTAATGTCCCCAAATCTGGTCCGTTATGTCTGGTCCGTAATGTCCATAATCTATAATGTCCGTGACTCTATGGCCACATACCCTTACGAAAAAAAAGATCAGTAAAACTTTTTTTTTTCAACACAAAAATTATTTGGAACATGATCATCTATCAAAAAACTATAGATCAACCAAAAATTCAAAGCATTTTTTCCTAAAAATACTAATATTCTAATTAGAATATAAGTATTTTTTGAGATCTCTTTTCCTTTGATTTTTTGGTATATATTTAACTGCCGCCTGTGAATAATAATAAGTTTATTTGAAAAAAAGAACAAAAAAAAATCCAAATTTCAATTTCTCACTATATCAAAAAGTATTGACAGTCTGAAATTTGATTTTTTTAACCAACAAGCCCGATGATTTCATTGCCAGTCGGGTCATCCAAAAGAACTTTTTGGAAGTCCGGGACAATTTTCTGTTGCCAAGGGTGATCGGGCTACCGTTAATGTCGCACACTGATAGATATTATCCTATGAATAAGTAAAATTGCTTGCAAGCCCTGGCCACATTCCCCTACAGTGGAATGACAGCCCTGCTTATTAATTTGTTGGTACCGGTATACAACCCTAGCAAGAACATACTTTTTCCCAAAAAATAAAATTAAAAATTCCTATTTCCCTTTTGTATATTTATTTTGAGGTAATCATTGTAAAAAGGATTTTGGAAAGAAATTTGACACCAGTTTGAATTGTTTTGTGAGAAGGGGTTAATGTTTTCATTATTAAAAGCAAATTTGAGCAAATCTTTCACTTTCCTAATCTAGCAATACTGATTATTTCTAACAAAATTCTCAAATTAAGTAAAAACAATGCATTATTCCAAATAAAAAAGGCGGCAGTCAGATATCAACATGCAAATTTGTTCTGACTCTTTTCAGAGCCACAAACCCAGCAAACTTCAAGCTTGAGCTGTTTGTGAACAACTTGAGTAAACCAAATGCTTCAACTTTTGAAAAACTAGGATTGTAAGTATATTCTTTACAGTATGTAACAGCAATGAAATGAACTACGTAAAACAGGCATTCAATGTTTTAGCTTGAAAGTTGCAAATGTCATAAAGAGCCCCAAAAATAAATGAAGACTGTTGTTTTATTGAATTTAAATCCCAAGAATTGTTATGAAAATAATCATGTCCATAAAATGCATGTATATTTCCTTGACACAAGATATTAAAGTGTTTAAATGGGGTCTTCTTAAATTTCTAGTAGAAAATTTGATTAAGTTGAACATTTTCAAGCTTAATGAATATGGCCCCTATAGTTTTATAAGTCATATTAGTAATATGTAGCTACTAAATCATCAAACTAATCCTGCTGCAGGCAATGGTGGTGGTGTGTAAGCTTATTTATATTGTTACTTGCATTCACACCTTACCCATTTGGCAAGTGCTCCGATAAGATTGTCAGTTTTGGAGCATAGTGCTCAGACAGAATGTTAACTGGTTAGAGCTACCCTGGTTCTTTAAGGTGTACCAGTGTATAGCACTGTCAAACAGGAACCCTCCTGGAAATCGTTGAGTATTTTTAGCTCACCAGAGCACAAAGTGCTCAAGGTGAGCTATTGTGATCAGTCTTTGTCCGTCATCCGTCCGTCAGTCAGTCCGTCCGTCAACAATTGCTTAAAAAACATCTCCTCTGAAACTACCTGGCCAAATTCAATCAAACTTCACAGGAAGCTTCCTTGGGTGACCCTCTACAAAATACAACAAGGGGTCACGATTAATCAACAACAACAACAACAAAATGGCTGATTTATGGTTTTGCTTTAAAAAACATCTCCTCTAAACGTACCTGTCTTTGTTCAATGAAACTTTACAGGAAGCTTCCTTAGATAACCTTCTACAAAAATACAAAAAGGGGACACGATTGA
The DNA here is from genome assembly GCF_026914265.1 of Mya arenaria. Classification (NCBI taxonomy): domain Eukaryota; kingdom Metazoa; phylum Mollusca; class Bivalvia; order Myida; family Myidae; genus Mya; species Mya arenaria. The sequence continues at coordinate 63,627,610 of NC_069129.1, read as the reverse complement.
TCAACAACAACAACAGCAACAACAACAAAATGGCTGACTTTCTGTTTTCCTTTAAAAAAACATCTCCTCTGAAAATACCAGTTTAAATTCAATGAAACTTTACAGGAAGCTTTCCTGGGTGACCCTCTACAAAAATACAATAAGGGGTCACGATTGATCAACAACAACAACAACAAAATATCCGACTTCCTGTTTTTTTTCAAAAAACATCTCCTCTGAAACTACCAGTCCAAATTCAATGAAGCGTTACAGGAAGCTTCCTTGGGTAACCCTCTACAAAAATACAACAAGGGGTCACATTGATCAACAACAACAACCATCTGGCCAACTTCCTGTTTTGCTTTAAAAAACATCTCCTCTGAGTTGTGGCCCTTTGCTTAGGTGAGCGTTTTAGGGCCATCATGGCCCTCTTGTTTAAGTGGTGCAGCTGGGAAATCGAACATGCAACCCCTGAATTGACAGTTAAGTGTTTTACCACTACGACAAGGATCCGTCACTGCGGGCAATGGTTTAAAGCCTGGCTAACTTGTTTATTTTTTGGTTAGTTTACATAGTTAAATTATTTGATTGGTTAGTAGTAATTATTCAATAAAAAGTTGCCAATCAATAAACATTTTGGCCAACTTTGACCAAACCATCGAATTCGTTTGTTTTATACAATTGGCCCCTGTAATTGATAAGAGTGATCTCACACACGTGTTTATTCTATCTGTTCTGTCTGCAGAATGGAATACAAAGCAAATGAAGACATCCAGCTGAGGACAAATGTTCAGGTATGAAATATTCATCTGAGGATATTCAGTTGAACACCGTTAATCCGAAATCAGAGGGACCCAAAAATAATTTCGAAATAACGATATTTCGGATTAACAATTTTCAGAAAATGACAACGAGCGCGAAAATTATAGATGACTTGAAATATTTAGTCGTGAAGATTGCAATGTGGGTTACACGTTACCAATACGATTCATTTAGCTGGAGTGATCTTTCGGATGATTGTTGAATTATTGTTAAAAGAAAGACAAATAATTTGCTATTATACTTTATAAAAACAAGATAAATATTTAAACAAAATGACAGCACATGTATGCATTCGGAACATAGCACAGTTTATAAAGAGCCTTTCTCCATATTGTTCGGTAGCGTGTAGGATGAGCAATGCGGCTATCAAATTTATTGAGATAGACATTTTCGAATGATATTCGGGTTGTGTTAACCAGCAATTATATACACTCTGCATCACCCAAATGAATCGCTCATTTTCTGACATCAAGGGTTGTAACATACTCGTCTTCAATGTCAATTTTGAAAAAGCGAAAATTTTGAATAAATGATGTTCGGAATAGCGATGTTCAACTGTATATTCAAGTATAAAATATACATTTTTAATAGTACAAATATTCATGTATGAAATATTCAGCTGAGGACAAATGTCTTGGTATAGAATATACAGCTGAGGACATATTATCATATAAAGACTTGTTCATGTTTGTTACAGTTGTGAGCATTTATAAGATGTATGATATAATTGTAAGTCAATTTTAGAATATATTTTAATCCAAAAATATCATCTGAGAAAGGGTAATTATGTATTTCAAATATTCAAAGGACAATATTATAAGGGTTTGTTAAGTATATGCATGGGCTGGAAAACCTGGGTGGGAATAATGAGGAAAGGTTGCACTGGACAATGCTACGAGTGACCTTTTCCCTCCACATTTGCCTTCTAATTTGGGATAAATTCCATGAAGTCCTCACCGGTAAGTAGTGCCAAGAAAGGTAATAAACACCTACATTTATATCGTTATTATAATAAGCCAACCATCATTGACCAATTTGCATACGGTATATTTTCTTACAGATACCAACTGATGGGCTGATTCTGAAGGGCTGGTACAACACACTTACAATTGCCATCTACGGTGAACTGACCAGTGTCAGTGTCCAGACCGAGTCCCTCCCTCCACCTCCACCACCACAGCCAAAGAAACTTGGTAACCTCACTTTTCCTTTAATTAATTCAAGAAGTATATAAGCACACAATTTGAGCATTTAGAAACTGTGCATATACCAGATTTTTTTCTTTTATGTCTTTGGAATTGTTTTTTTCCCAATATTGGGAAAAATATTCCAGAGATATTGTAGGAAGTAGAATTCATTCAATCGATTTAGAAATTATGTTGTGAACTAGTTTCTAGAGATCAAAAATCGATCTGTGTATTAACATATGACCCTTTATTACTTTTTGCTACAATTTATTGGCTTTCTTAACCTTGCTTCAGTTGCATCAGTACCACAAGGAAGTCAGACACCCGGTGTAAAAATAGAGCCTACCAGCTCCACCCCCCTGAGCATAAAGATCGAGCCAAAGATCGAGCCCAAGGAATGGGATGCCACATCACAGATGTTGGCCCAGCCCCCGGTGGTGATTGCCACGCCCCACACCACACAACACCCTCTGGACTACATACAAGAACAGCTGAACCAGGCTAACCTCCAGGTAGGAGAACAAAGAGTAGTGACTTTGAAAGAATACTTATTCTTCTAATTGACATTATGGTATAAAGTTCATTACCCATTTTCAAAAAAAAATCCCAACAAAAAACTGGATTTTCAACAAACATTTGAAGGCAAATAGATTTGGGAAGATCATAAATTCCCTGTTTAATGATGTTAGGTGCCAACAGAGGGTCATAAATATCTGTAGGACAATCAACTATTCTTGCTCAGTATAGAAACTGCTGAGAGGGGAAATTGTAGCCTCAATCGGGATTGACCTTTACTAAATATAACTATGAAAAGCCGAACAAACTCTCGAACTAGTTAAATAATAAAATGAAAATGGAGGTGGATTTTGATTCATATATTGTACAACAATACAGGAAATATATCATAAATATCTATATTATACAGTTAGATTTCAAAGCATTAACGATATATCGAAACAAGGAAAACAGTTTATGGCAATTAACTAGAACATGTCATCATGGCAATATAAGCTATATTGCACAGCTTAATTGGCAGCCAAGAAAACACATCGGTGTGAATCTTAATTTGCATGGTCATTTAATGTACCAAAAATATTTGGAACTTGTTTTATAGTCTGCTATCGTAAAAGTACGGGGACTGTTTTATAGTACATTTAAATGTTATTGACATAAGATTGTACGCAGGGTATTGTAATCACGATAATGCCTCTGGTGCTAGGGGCAAATTGTAAAAATAAGACAAAAGAACCTTATACACAATACAGTTGCTGGCAAAAGGTTTATTATCTTATTTATTCAGCATAATAACAACATAACAACGAATATTCATGTATCGATTTTGACGTTTGAATACCAAATGTTTAATATAATATTTGAATATTCGTTTGCATCCTCAGTATTAAGGGAGCCCTGCTGTGTAAAAGTATTATTTTAAAACGTCTTGCAAATATTTCACCAGAGGATGACTTGCACGCTGGTTCTTATTTCAATTACTTGGAAGAATGTTGGAATTCGGAAGTCAAGTTGTTCAGGCATTCTTTATCTTGTTTGGCTCGTTTTGAAACAGACAGGAGTCTTGAAATTGATTGTGATTTCTTCATGTTTAACTCATTACACTGTTTAACTTTTGTCACAATGAAGCTGAAAGAAATTAGTACAAACTGTAAGCTTCATCATACTTTCCAGTCTTCAACAATGACAATCACTCCCAGTCTGCAGCCCCACCCCATAGTGCTGGTTGCTCCCACTGGCTTACCCCCAGGACAGATGTCACTAGGGCTGGCCCAACCCATTCAGGACTATCCCCGCCCCGGGGAGTTCCCTAGACATCCCGCTGACACCGACAGATTCTCCCCAGGTTAGTTATGTTACATCACGAAAAAGATCCATAGCATACAAGCAGCTTTCTGCATTCAAGTAAAATAAAAAATAAAATTATGACCAGGTTTTGAATGCCAACTTTGTATCAACATTTTAAATGTATGTGTTTTTGGACCATTTATTTCATACCTCTGGTCCTGTCAGATGGGCATGGAGGACGAGAGAGGTATGATGACGGACGAGAGAGAACAGACTCCTGGAACTACCATGATCAGGACAGGCGCTCCAGGGACTACCCAACCTCAAGGTATACACCGCTTCTTCACTTTTTACTAATGAAATAAACTATTAATGCTTAGAAAAGGACAGTCCCAAGAGAAATATTAAATCCTTTATTAGCACTTGTGAAATACAAGTTCATAATACATCATTCGTCAATATGCTTGGATTGTACTTTCAGTGAAAACAGGCTTATTCTAATTTTAATGTTAAGATTTTTTCTACAAGTTCAGATTTTAAGTTAATTTATCTTAACCAACTTTGCAGAACAAACTTAGAGGAAATGTTAAAACTCTCAATTAGTCTCTTTGTAATATTGTATTTTTATCAACATGGGAGTCATTAATTTCCAGAGAGGGATCTCGTGACCGTGACCGGGAATACCGTGGCGATTACCGTGATGATCGTGACCGCGAGAGAGATTGGGATCGGGACAAGAGAGATAGGGGAAGTAGAGACAGGGACAGTAAGGAGAGATACGATGATCGGGGGGACAGGGGACGGGGTTACGATGAGAGGAGGGATCGGGACTTTGATAGGGGTGATAGAGATAGGGATTCTAATAGGGATCGGAACTTTGAAAGGGATCAGAGAGATCGAGAGATGAATATAGAAAGAGAAAGGGGGCGAGACTATGATCGTGACCAAGGTAGGGAGGAAGGCTACAGAGAAGGGGAAAGGGAGAGGGAGCTAGAGCTTGAACCACAGACCATACGTGTGATAGGGCGGGACATCCGTGAGGCAGGTTTCAGAGACAGGACACGTGATGACTTTAGGGACATGTCGAGAGACGTGTTTATGGAGACGGAAGCACCAAGGAGCCCTTCCATAGGGTAAGTGATCATCATGGATGCTATGTTTGGCCAGGATGCCACTTATATTGGTCTCTTTGTTAGTATTAACATCTTGGTAAGCTCAGCTGTATAAGTGGGATTTTGTCTTTATGTATTACATGTTTATATTGACAGTAGTTTATGAAATCATTCATAAATATTTCTGAGGTTTTGATTTCTGGTTCATTTGGAATTCCAAAACATTTACAAATATGATAATTTCATTCAGTAAACTTTATGTTCAGGTCAAGGTCAAGGTCATTTAGTGGGGACAGGTTTAGTTCAAGGTCAAGATCAGCATCTCCAAACAAGGCAAGATCAAGGTCCATTTCACCAGATAGGTATGTAATATATGGTATATTTTTACTATGATTGGGCCCTTGCCACTTGTTAATACTTCTGCAACAGAAAAAAATGAACAAATATTCAATTGTTGTTTTAAGGAATGTAATGAGTACTTGAGCATCAGATTATGAGATGGATTAATCACAGATTAGATACTAGATTCATAACCAGGGTGCTCAGAGTAAACAGATGATTTAAAGATGTTTTTTAATAAAGATTTATTTCAATTAACTTGTTTTAAAATGAGATAAACAGGTGATCAGAAGTACTGGCATGTTGCCAACATTAAAAAATATGCATACTCTTAACAAACAAAAGATTATTGATGCTATCAAATTTAATGGCGCTGATTTTTTGTTGGCAAATGATATTGCCAAAGCTTGACTAGTGTTATTTTTAATTATATTTTTTTTCAATCTGCATAAAATGTGCATACTTTAAACACCCCATATTTCTGCAGGCGGGCTGCTTCCAGTATGTTGTCTGCTCAATAAGTTAATAGCTGTAGAAGCCTTTATCTAATCATCACCAAACTTGGTCAGAATGAAAATTGGCATAATATCTTGGACAATTCTATATCCACATATATTGCTGTTATCACGTCTTAAAAATATCATTCATTGATTTCACATTTTAAAACTCGTATTCACTGGAGCAGACTGGTTGCACAATTTCATATTTTTTCATCAGTTTTTTTCACAACAGATCAAACTGTTTATTTACACAACAGATTTTGTTTATAAAGTTTCAAGGATTGAAAGTCAATCTGAAGGTTGTCCAAATACTTGCATATCAATATCTACTACTTGTTATTTCTAGTTTATTTGAGTCATAATTGTAATCATCTGAGACATTAATAAAACTTGGCTTGTTGTTCCTACTCAGATAAATACAAATGTGTGAGAAAGAGTATGCTGTTTATAGTGTTTAAACATACTACCTTAATGTGCCATACTATATGCCAGTTGTCAAAATTATCTCAATCCTGTAACCCTGTACTGTAGGTTGCTCTTCCATTTCTTGATTTTATATAGCAAGGCTTGTTGAAATTTGCTTAAGGCAAGCATAAGTTTAAGGATTTGTGCTTGTTCATCCAAAAGTCTTATTTCAAAGACTGATATTATGAATGTCTGCAGGGTTGATCATGTGTCAGCCGGTCGGGAGATATACAGAGTGAAAGACAGCCTTCCTGAACAGCCACTTTCACCATCACCAGACCAGGATATTAATGGTACATTATATTGCTTCTCCGTGAACGCTATACATTCAACTTGAAGAGCAATTTGGTATTCCATATTCAATGTATACTAGCAGTTATATTGTCTTGCTACTGAGCTTGCTGCTGTAGTGACGTTATAAAGAGTGTTTCTCCACGAAAGAAAAAGCTGTGGGTTTCATTCCCACCAGATGCACATAGCATTTTTTCATCGAAAAATTACGGGTTATAGAATGGCGAAAACCGGCCGGCAGGTGGTTGAGCGGGTGGGCTTACGCACGGGCGTGCGTTAACAATTTTTAAAAAACTTTTCATTTATGTAATTTATGGAGTTTTTATCCAATGGTTATCAAACTTTGTCAGACAATTTGTCGGCATGTTATCTTGAATATATGTGAATATGGGTCATCTTGGGTCAAAAACTAGGTCAAATCTTTAGAAGAAATATTTCATGGTAATAAATTCAACAATTTTTATAAAATCTTGATGAAACATGGTCAGAATGCTTGTCTGCATTATATCTTGCATATTTTTTAATATGGGTCAACCCGGGTCAAAATCTAGGTCACTAGGTCAAATCTTAGGAAAAATATTTCCACGTCATAAATTCAACATTTTTTTCATATCTTGATGAAACTTTGTCAGAATATTTGTCTGCATAATTTGTCTTGCTTATTATTTTTTATCGGTCATCTTGGGTCAAATTCTAGGTCACTAGGTCAAACCTTAGAAAAATCTTTACATGTCATAAATTCAACAATTTTTGTCAAATCTTTATGAAACTTGGTCAGAATATTGGTCTGCGTAATATCTTGAAAGTTCTTTAATATGGGTCATCCCCGGTCAAAATCTTGGTCACATGGTCAAATCTTAGGAGAAAGAATTCCACGGTCATAAATATTCATAATTTTTTGTCAAATCTGTATGAAACTTGGTCAGAATATTTGTCTACATGTTGTCACAAACATTTGTAAATATGGGTCACCTCAGATAAAAAACTAGGTCACTAGGTCAAATCTTAGGAAATATTTTCCCGATGTCATATAAAAAAAATTGAGGAAACTTTTACAGATTTTTTTTCTCCAGGATATCTTAGTCACATTAAAGTATAATAGAATTTTAGCAAAAATTACAGTTTTTTTCCTGCAGGCTATTGAATTTTTTTTTCTCCAATTTTCATGACATTTTGTTACCTTACATACATACTAACAAAAACACCTAGACAAGACCACATGATGGCATATTCATTAACCTCAAACCACATATTGAACTTCAGAGTGTTACCAATCTGCATGCTAAACATGGTCAAGTTGTTCATCTGGAATTAAGGTCGTCAAAGCGTTTTTCACTAAACTGTTTACCGTAAACCAAATGTTAGATTACTGGTCTCCTAGATCTCCTCACACAACTTCCAGCCAATGACAATACACTGATAGCCCTTGGGGACTTCAACATTGACCAACTGAAGCCCAGTGCAGACCGTCACAATCTTCAGGAGCACATGGACTCTATCAATCTAAAGCCTTCACCTACATGTGAAACTTCAGACTACCACTCTGGCTTTGACCATATATATGTCTCAGATATGCCTCACAAAACAGATGTCATGGAAACCTTCTCGACTGACCACAAAGCTGTCTGGATTGCCTTTTAAGTGTTTACCATTATCTTTAAGGGTTACCATTTCATATAATCATGCCTACACAATGCTTACCTAACCTATCAATATCAGTCAACAACTATATTCAATTGCTATTTTATAAACATGCATCCCAATCATGAATTTCATATCTATCCATATTTTTTTAAAAACTTAAATTTTAATTAACTTTAAAAATATTTGTCTACATGAAATCTTAGATGATAAAGTGTGTCATCTAGGGTCAAAAACTAGGTCGCTGGGACAGATCTTATTGGAAAAGCTGATGTATTTATAAAATGTTCATTTTCCTCACACAAATGGAATAGTTTCTGTTGATCAGGTTATTTGTATGAATAAGATCTCCGATAAGTATAAATATGGGTGTTTTTGGTTAAAAATACTAGGTCACTACCTCAAATCCTAGGTTTGCAAAATTGCATCGTCAAATAAAAAATCCGGCTTTAATGCGGCGTTGCCCCATTGGCGTCTTGTGTTTAGTTTGTTACACAAACAGTTTTTCTGCAATATAAGCACTGCTGATAAGCATTTTACTATATGTGTAAGGGCTTTATATATACCTTTATCTGGAAACAATAATAATCCTAGTACAATGTGCACTTAATTCATTTGTGTAATTAGTATGATATTTTAATCATTTCTAGATGAGTGAGGAATCGGACCAGCTGTTATGGAATAGAATTTAAATATAATATTAATATATGAAATTCCTTTGAGTGTTGTGTCATTTCTGGATGAGCAAGAAGCCAGGGCATTTGACAAACTGTATGTTTGATTCAGGTAGGGAGCCCATTACAGATATACATGTTGTTATGGTACAATGTTATTACTTTGAGCGCTGTATCATTTCCAGAGGAGCGAGAAGCCGAGACATTTGAGCAGCTATCTGTGGAGCAGGTGGGAAGTCCTGTAGAGCAGGGGTACATGTCGGACGGAGACTATGAGGCCATCTCATCAGAGGACGAGCTCATTGATATTGATACAGAGTTGGTACGTGTAGCTGAGATGATATAGACTTTGAAAGGAGGGTAGGGTTTATAGAAAACCTTTGGTGACTTCATTACTTGATATTTAAAGTTTGCCGCTCGTGAAACTCCTGTCTCATGATGTGTTAATGTCTCAGTCTATGAAATGTATGCATTCATGAACGTTTAGATTATGAAGGTGTGAAGAATAAAATAATTAATTTTTGTAGTGTGAATGCAAACATTTCTTCACCAATGTTTTCTTGTAGAAGCTGGTGTGGTGGCATGCTATCATCTTTACTCTTTGTGTTCCATGTTCATAACTTCTCAAATTTTATTGAAAGCATACACATACATGTGCATGTACGATTATCATAAGACAACTACACATAACCTATGATCTGAGTAGACATGTATCGTAATGTACATCCTAACCTACATGTATCATACTAACTTGGAAGAGCTGTTAATAAAATATTTGGATTAAGTTCTTGCTAATATATGCTTAAACTGTCTCAAATTTTGATGGAATTTTTAATACACCTTTTCTGTTCTAACTGCAAAGTATTCAAAGCTTGTCTATTCAACAATTTAATATTAAGTCATGTTAACCATTGCTATGACAGCTTGGTTGAATGCATATATCCCAGTCAACACTAACATGCCAAGCATTTGATTCAAATCAAGAATGTCAAGGACATCAAGTTGAACCTTGTTGAATAATGTGCAACTGAAGGCCTTTTTTTGAGTTAAAAAATTTAGTTTTGATTGAAACAAATCCCCTTACACAGCACTCTGAATAGGCAAGCAGAACTTCTCTTGTACTATATACCTTGTATATTATACTTAACTGCTTTTAGTGTTTTGTAACCCCACTGTATATTTTCTATCTAGCAGCGGTTCGGTTTTAGACTAATACCATGGCGTAAACGTAGCTGTGTGAGTTATCCTGTCTTATGTTCCCCTGTTACTGCATCAAGTTCCTTAAAATCAATCTTGGCTTTTGAATACATGTCACTTAATTACAGTGTTTGCATTACATGTTGCAATGTATATTGTGGATAGTCAAAAATCATTAAGCACATGCCATGTAGTGCAGTGTTTGTTTAAAAGCCACGATTGGTTAAGTATTTGCACACATCCTATATTACTTGTTATCAATGCAAGTCATTGTGAATTGTTTTCTTGTTGTTATATCAAAGTTTGAGTTCAATTGATGAATTGAACATTAGAAGTAAATGTGGTCTAGTGGTATAGGTGTCTGCCTTTTACCAAAGATGTTGGTGCGATCCCCACCAGGGTGAGAGTGGTATAGGTGTCTGCCTCTTACCAAAGAAGATGTGGGTGTGATCCCCACCAGGGTGAGAGTGGTCTAATGGTATAGGTGTCTGCCTCTTGCCCAAGAAGATGTGGGCGCAATCCTCACCGGGGTGAGAATGGTCAAGGTGTCTGCCACTTACCCAAGAAGATGTGGGCGCAATCCCCACCGGGGTGAGAATGGTCAAGGTGTCTGCCACTTACCCAAGAAGATGTGGGCGCAATCCCCACCGGGGTGAGAATGGTCAAGGTGTCTGCCTCTTACCCAAGAAGATGTGGGTGCAATCCCAACCAGATCCTTGCAAGGCATACTTTCTCTTGGCTTCCCAATAAGGACACGATTCTAGTTTCCACCCTGTAAACAGACATTATTCAGAAAAAAATCATTACTTTTTCGCTGCATATCATCTCAGGGCTATTCCAGCAAAGCATATAACCCATGGAGGGAAGTCAATTATTTCTTAGTATATAGCTAGGTGTCTTTTTTCACTTATTTGGACACCAAAAAAGGTAATTTTGCTTCTGTAGGAGGGGTGGTATAATTTTTAAGTGATATTTAAAAATGCCTTCCCCTGAGGGTTATATATAGAGAGAATAGCACATACATGCTGAATTACAATTCATTAGATATCAGCCTTTGTCCTACATGTTCACCTGAAGGAGATTTTCTACATGTATAAGTGTGTAATAAATGGGCTGAATCCTAATTTTACCATGTATTTAATTGTGAAATAAAAACATTCTTATAAATAGAAGGGCTTTGATGATTTAAGTAACATTGTTCCCTTTGTATTATTAATTTTTCTTTTTTAAAATGTGTCCTTTCATCTTCTGTATAGTTTTAGCTTGTATGAGTTTCAAAGATAAAGGTTGATGTATTGTACTAGTCCTTGAGTCATTGCTGTCCATGGCATTGGGGTCAGCATATAAAAACTTAACCTTTGCCATAATTAAAAAAAAATGTTTAAGTATTTACATGAAACTTGATCAACTTTTACCAGAGACGAACTTGATACACATGTAACCAACCAGAGACAATAGGCACTTGTACAGCCAGGGCCATCACTCTGGCTGGAACTATTGTTGAGTTATGACCCTTTTCACCACATAAACAACAGATGAGTCTGTGGTGCTCTACTATAAGTGTTTAGTGTAAATTCCTCAGCATGCAAAAGCTCCTCATATGAAGTTCATCCGAAATGCATTTGACTCATGTGTTTGTATGTTTGTAGGGTATCGACTATGAGATGGAAGAAGAGGCGTTCAGCTACATCACCTCACCTTTCAACCCCTACCAGTTTGAAGCAACCTCCCTGACCGTAAGTCAAAGTCAGACTTGCATATTCAATAAAAACATAGCCAATACTCAATGTTGACAATAGATGACATGTCATGACAAAAAACAGGATCATCTATCAGCAACACACCAACATTTGTGTGTATGTTTGTGTGTGTGTGTGTGTGTGTGTGTTAGGCTTTGAAGTTTGTTGATCTGCATTATCAATGATCATATGATAGATCAATCAAATATGTTAAATCTTTCATGTTTTGTGAATCAAAATCATTATCTTTCAAGATATGCAGTTGCAATTACTGATGTAGAAAACAAAGGTATCAATATTGCTTAAATTAAGATGTATTAAACCACACAAAATATTTCTCTCCAATAAATTGAACTGCTACACAAGCTAAAGCTTGCAAATTGAGTATCACAAATAAGCAAACATGAAGCACAAATAAGCAAACATGTAGCACAAATAAGCAAGAATGTAGCACAAATAATAAAGTTTGTTGCAAAAATAAGCAAGAATATAGCACAAATAATCAAGTTTGTAGCACTTAATAAGGATAAAAATAGCACAAATAAGCAAAATTGTAGCACAAATAAGCAAGAATGTAGAACAAATAAGCAAGAACGTAAGCACAAATAAGCAAGAATGTAGCGCAAATGAGCAAGTTTGTAGCACTAATAAGGATAAAAGTAGCACAAATAAGCAAAATAAGCAAAAATGTAGCACAAATAAGCAAGAATGTAGCACAAATAAGCAAGAACATAAGCACAAATAAGCAAGAATGTGACACAAATAAGCAAGTTTATAGCACAAATAAGCAAGAATGTAGCATAAATAAGCAAGAATGTAGCACAAATAAGCAGAAATGTAGCATAGACAAGCAAGAATGTAGCACAACATAAGCAAAAATGTAGCACAAATATTCAAGAATGTAGCACAAATGTAGCATCAATAAGTATGCATACGGTGTTGTACATTCTCTTCCCCAGACATTCAAAGACATATCACAGACCAAGTTTGAGCAAGAGAAGGCAAGCCTGTTACACCCGGACTATGTGAGGCCTGACAAGTGTCCAAAGGAGGCCCAACAACTGCTGGATATTGTCGACAGATTCAAGGAAGGGCCTCTTCATGATAGGTGAGACATGTCTTGCTTTAAGATTTGAATAACTGAATTTTTCTGTAGATAGTATGCAGTTATTCTGTAAAAAGATGACTATAACATTTGCCAGTGCACTATATGTCTTATAAATGGACTTGGAATAAATTTCTTTAGTTGAGTTTTTTTTTCCTGTTTTTTATTGTGAAATCATATATATTTGTAGGACATTAATTTTCTAGCTATAACGTTTAGTTATAATGTTCTATAAATTCCTAGCATAGTGAGGTAATTTACTAAATTTGTCAATGTATCAAAATCTAACTGTCCCCTCCCTAGCTGGGTGGAGGCCATGGAGAGTGTCCCCTCACTGCTCCCCAAGGGCCTGTCCTACCTGCTGTATGTGGAGCCTAACCCTGGGGCTCTCGACTACTTGCTGGACTGGGCAATGGAGGGACTGAATGAGGCCCGTGCCATGGCCCAGCCCGAGTCCACGTACAAGGTCAGACACCTGAAGATGGGCTTCAAACTGGCCGGGGCTCTCTGCTGCTGTGACTCTAATGTAGCTGTCAAATGTCTGGTAAGGAGTGTAAGAGAGAGGAAAAATAATTTGTCATGATTTAAATGTAAATAAGTGGTTGTTATGTTGTGTCAAAGCTACAAAATATCTTATAGATGAAAAACTAAATCTATATTTTTTTAGCTCGACTATTCGAAGAATATGGAGAGCTATACTACTCACTCAAGCGTCGGAGTCTGCGTCTGCGTCGGCGTCACACCTTGGTAAAGGTTTTGATACTTAACCATCCAACCTACTTAATTTACCAAGTTAGATAACTCTAGTTTGCATTTAATTAAAAAAATAGGCCTTTATTATTTGACTTAGAAATTCTGGTTAAGGTTTTGCGTGCAAGCACACATAGATTAATATCTCAGCAACTACATGAGGTATTGCATTGAGACTTGATACAATGGTACTCAACCATCAAACCTACTTAATCAACCAAGTTAGATAACTTTACTTTGCATTTAATGCAAAAAATAGGCCTTTATAATTTGACTTAGAAATTCTGGTTAAGGTTTTGCGTGCAAGCACACATAGATTAATATCTCAGCAACTACATGAGGTATTGCATTGAGATTTGATACAATGGTACTCATCCAACCTACTTAATTAACTAAGTTAGATAACTCTAGTTTGCATTTAATTCAAATAATAGGCCTTTATTATTTGACTTAGAAATTCTGGTTAAGGTTTTGTGTGCAAGCACACATAAGTTAATATCTCAGCAACTGCTTGAGGTATTGCATTGAGACTTGATACATTGGTACTCAACCATCAAACCTACTTAATTAACCAAGTAAGATAACTCTTTTTTTTGCATTTAATGCAAATAATTGCCCTTTATTATTCGACTTAGAAATTCTGGTTAAGGTTTTGTGTGCAAGCACACATTATTTTAATATCAAAGCAACTACTTGATGTATTGCATTGAGACTCGAAATAATGGTACTCAACCATCCAACCTACTTAATTAACCATGTAATATAACTCTAGTTTCATTTTATGCAAATAATTGGCCTTTATTTTTCGACATAGAAATTCTGGTTAAGGTTTTGCGTGTAAGCACACATAGGTTAATTTCTCAGCAACTACTAGATGTACTTGAGACTTTATAAAATGGTATTCAACCACTCAACGTAATTGTAAAACCAAGAGTTATAACTGTTTTTTGCAAATGATTGCCCTTTATAATTAGACTTAAAAATTCTGGTTGAAATTTTCCATGTAACCGCATTTATATTAATATCTCAGCACATCATGAATTGCATTGCAATCTAATCTAACAGTGATCCATGCATGTTTCGCCAAAACTTTTCAATCCTTACACTGAAAAGCGGCGGAATAGTCAAGCGCGCTGTCTCTGTGACAGCTTTTGTTTAATTTTAGACTTTTATGATTTGTAATCTTGTACGGACAATTCCAAAACATACATTTGTAACTTAAATAATGGTAAAACTCTTTATATACAAATTGCAATAATCTTGTTTATATTTTGAAATTTGATACTCACAAAACACTACATTTACTCCCTTAACAAGTGCATTTATTTATTGAAGGAGCGTGGTGTCCAGGAGCGGCTGCTGGACAACTTTGAATCCAAATTCATGTCGTTCTCCTTGAAGCTCCAGATAGCGGCTGCCCTTCACCACAGCACTAGGCTTCAGGTAACGGGATAAAATAGTGGATAGTAAGCAATCTCCCACTTTAAATGGACCTATGACAGACATTCACAGCCAGTGGCAGGGCTAAAATTTGTCTATATAGACTTAGATAAAACTCACTACAGTACAGTATTTTCATATTTTATACTATGAAGTAGATTTTGGGGAGCAAAAGTGTGTATATTGTATATTAAAATGGTAAGTTTATCTTCAGTAGACAGAAAGTTTAACAATCAGCATATGTGTTCACTTGAAAGATGCATTAAGCCTTTGTATTGACTGAAGTGACAGCTTTATTTTTCCTCACACTTAGTTAGCAATTAAATAGGACAAAACTTTTTTTAATATTTCAATTAGTTTGCAGTTAAAACTTTTGATATATGTGTTTACAGGATGGCCTGGAGTGGTTTCTTGGTACGCACAAACTGCAGGGAGAACAATCGGGTCAACGTTCGCTTAGCAACTATCAGAGGACTGTCATGGTGTTGCTACAGAAGAAACAGGTTGTCAGGGTGATTGTTGCCATGACAACGCTTATAAAGAAAGTGCATCTTTATGAGGTCATGAATAAACTCGCTTTGCCGCTGGAAAAGTTAGTATATATGTTATCAACTTATGTCTTAATTATGCCATGCTGCAAATCAACTGTATATCATTGGTTCTGTAAGCTACATGTATTTAAAATAAGAAACTTTATTTGAGGTTTAAAGTTATCCATTTCTGTAAAAATAAGGCACCAGAAATCATAGGAAAGTATTCATTTTGGTAAGGAAACAACAGCAAATGGTTGCATGATATAATGTTTTTATCCAAACCTTAGACAGCATATGTTGGCATATACAAGCATGGCCACAGATCATTAAGTGTATGATTTTTTGCCGTGATTACAAATAGATTCAAGTCTGAGTTCAGACTCGGCAAAATCACAAATAACGATCTTTATATCATTACTTTTATATAAATAAATGACAGCTTCAAATAGTACTGGTAATAACATTCAGCAAATTTCATCATATATATATACTGAACTAGAATGAAAATTACAATGAAATAAAGATTTGCGGTGTTGCCAGTTGAGTCTGTGCCCCAGTTTGATTTCAGCACTTGCAAAATAAAAGTATATAATGATATTTCCCCACAGTGCCATAGAGTCTGTGTCTGGGACCCAAGTTGGAGGGGAGAGTCAGAGTGAAAGTAACCAGGGAGACAGTGCCCAAGGAGACAGTAGTCAGGTAGAAGGTAGCCAAGGAGATGGTAACCAAGGAGACACTGTAGAACAGGTAGACGTCTGTCTTGGGGAGTCTGACCTTGAAGCCATCTCCACATGTGTCGAAGAGGTCACTAAAGTCTACACTCTGGCCAACACACTTATTGTAAGTTAATTGAAACAATTCACTCAAAGTTTTGATATATGCTTATAACAATATGGAAGAGTCGTTGGAAGACAAAAGCAAGCATAAAAATATTCCTACTCAAGCAGCTCTGTCTTTAACATCTTTGTATGAATAGACATTACATGTACATCTCTGTATTTTATACCATATATGTTGTTTATATACAAGTATATTACGTGGCTCATTTGTTAACATAAACCATATAACAGACATGGCCAAGAACATTTTTCCACATGCAAGCATTGTATCACCTTTTGTGCACTCCTATTTATTCAGGCCCAGCCCCCTAGGACACTGCCTGGACAGAAGATGGTGGAGATCAAACAGAGCCCTGAGGACCCCTACCCGGGCTTTTATCACATGGCCAATGCTTGGTAACTACATATTCTTGCTTCAGACCATCATGTTGTAGTTAAGAAAAGTGAATCCCTAGACACTGTTTTGATCCAATGGACACATGAGCACTTGCATTTTTTGTTATTTCAGGTCAACTATTTTATCAGCATACGTTTCAATTAGCAATATTTTTTGGATTTGTACAATTCTCTATACTCATAAAAAATAATGTTCGTTGATTTTTGTTCTTACCTACATACAATTAATGAAGCTGAAATGGTCTGAAAATGTAGATACCTTTCCTTCAGTGAAGTGGTTGTGGGTTCAAGCCCAAACATACCTGTTTAACCCTTCAAAATGGAGATCTGCAAGATTTATACTGATTTTAACCATTTATAATCAACCTATTATTAATTTGTTTAAACAAACCTAGATAAATATCACTTAAATATGTATTTTACAGTGGATTGAATTTCATAGCATATTTTTCACTTTTACAGTCAGTTGTTGGAGTCCTTGTTGGTGATAGTGTCATCCCCAACTATGTGCTGCATGCCCACATTGTTTGGAGCCGTTCGCTCGCTTGTGCAGAGGATCATGGGAGAGCAACATGGCCTTGTTTACCTGGCGTCACGCTTCGACACCACCAACAAGATCATACAGGCACTTATACAGATCACGGTAACAAAACCATTTTGTGCGCTTAGATTTGGTTCTTCAAATTAACGCTAGAATCTAAACACCCAAATACTTACCTAATTATGCCACACAGCTAAACCTGGTCATAAGGCCACCTGTTTTATATGCCCACCTTTATTATCCAGCCACTCCAAATTCCTCCCATATGTTTTTACTATATAGAGTACATGCATATAGCGGCCAAATGTCTAATGCAGCCGTAGTCACTAACCTTTGATCCCATGACTAATAAACACTAATAAACAGCCACTAAGCACAGGTCACTGACACTTCTGCTTATAAATTATCATGCCGAGATCATCAATTTTCATCAGTTTTACCAATACAGGCTATAATTATATTCCAAAATTTATGGAAATTTCCTTCAATCAAAATGCGTATCACATCACACGAAATTGGGAGTTTCCCCACATGTTTACTGATCGTTAAATTATGTTTATAACATATAGACAAATGCTGTGATTAGAATTAACACAATTAATGAACAGAGATACTTGAATAAACATTATTAATTAGGAAGATAATGATCAAGTACAGACATTAAACAGTTTTTCACTTGAAGCAACAAAACAAGTTGTGATTTATATGCAACTCAATTTTAATTTTCAAAGTGCACAGATTTCTATTTTTATGAAGGAACATTTGCTTTGCATTGTGTGTGATTTTTTTCTCAATTCTAATCATGGGTGATAGTAAGACAAATTGCATGTGGTTGGCTCTGAAAGAACTTGTTGAGTGTAATAAAAGTATAGAAAACATAGTGCAAAAGGTGGCAGCAATTTCCCACCTGGATTAAGTGGCCACCTGTCTAAAGCAGCCAATATAACCTTTTCGCAAAGGTGGCCACTAAATACAGGTTTGACAGTACAATGCATTGTATTTTTTTCCTCACTAGAAGTAGCGGTTTTAATTGGAAAATAATCTGTTCGTTCATGAAGAACTAAGAGTTCATTCTTATTTACTAGCAATCCAAGCAATAGTTTTTTAAATTCGTTATTTACATTTTAAAAATATCATTCAGGTATGGATATTGTTGAACCTGAATATTCCATTTATCCAGGACTCTGAGGATGTATCAGAAGAGAACGTTGCTCAACAGCTGGGTGTGGAGATGATCTATTACTTACAGGCCCTGGGCCTTATAGACAAACTGGCCGCCTATCATCAGCTACCAGGTAATAGGGTGGGAATCTGTGTTCATGTACTATATATTCTATACAGGCCCTGAGCCTCATAGACAAACTGGCCACCTACCATCAGCTACCAGGTAATGGGGGGGGGATCTGTGGTTCATGTACTGTATATTCTATACAGCTGGGGGTGGGGATGATCTATTACCTACAGGCCCTGGGCCTCACAGACAAACTGGCCACCTATCATTAACTTCCAGGTAAAAGGGCGGTAATTTGTGTTCATGTACTGTATATTCTATACAGCTGGGGGTGGGGATGATCTATTACTTACAGGCCCTGGGCCTCATAGACAAACTGGCCGCCTACCATCAGCTTCCAGGTAATAGGGCGGTAATCTGTGTTCATGTACTGTATATTCTATACAGGCCCTGAGCCTCATAGACAAACTGGCCACCTACCATCAGCTTCCAGGTAATGGGGGGGGGGGGGATCTGTGGTTCATGTACTATATATTCTATACAGCTGGGGGTGGGGATGATCTATTACTTACAGGCCCTGGGCCTCATAGACAAACTGGCCGCCTACCATCAGCTTCCAGGTATTAGGGCGGTAATCTGTGTTCATGTACTGTATATTCTATACAGGCCCTGAGCCTCATAGACAAACTGGCCACCTACCATCAGCTTCCAGGTAATGGGGCGGTAATCTGTGTTCATGTACTGTATATTCTATACAGGCCCTGAGCCTCATAGACAAACTGGCCACCTACCATCAGCTTCCAGGTAATGGGGGGGGGGGGGATCTGTGGTTCATGTACTATATATTCTATACAGGCCCTGAGCCTCATAGACAAACTGGCCGCCTACCATCAGCTTCCAGGTAATGGGGGGGGGATCTGTGGTTCATGTACTATATATTCTATACAGGCCCTGAGCCTCATAGACAAACTGGCCACCTACCATCAGCTTCCAGGTAATAGGGCGGTAATCTGTGTTCATGTACTGTATATTCTATACAGGCCCTGAGCCTCATAGACAAACTGGCCACCTACCATCAGCTACCAGGTAATAGGGCGGTAATCTGTGTTCATGTACTGTATATTCTATACAGGCCCTGAGCCTCATAGACAAACTGGCCACCTACCATCAGCTACCAGGTAATGGGGGGGGGGGGGATCTGTGGTTCATGTACTATATATTCTATACAGGCCCTGAGCCTCATAGACAAACTGGCCGCCTACCATCAGCTTTCAGGTAATAGGGCGGTAATCTGTGTTCATGTACTGTATATTCTATACAGGCCCTGAGCCTCATAGACAAACTGGCCGCCTACCATCAGCTTCCAGGTAATAGGGCGGTAATCTGTGTTCATGTACTGTATATTTTATACAGCTGGGGGTGGGGATGATCTATTACTTACAGGCCCTAGGCCTCATAGACAAACTGGCCACCTACCATCAGCTTCCAGGTAATGGGGGGGGATCTGTGGTTCATGTACTATATATTCTATACAGCTGGGGGTGGGGATGATCTATTACTTACAGGCCCTGGGCCTCATAGACAAACTGGCCGCCTACCATCAGCTTCCAGGTAATAGGGCGGTAATCTGTGTTCATGTACTGTATATTCTATACAGCTGGGGGTGGGGATGATCTATTACCTACATGCCCTGGGTCACATAGACAAACTGGCCGCCTACCATTAGCTTCCAGGTAATAGGGCGGGAATCTGTGGTTCTATACAGGTGCTGGGCCTCATAAACAAACTGGCCGCCTACCATTAGCTTCCAGGTAATAGGGCGGGAATCTACGGCTCATGTACTGTATATTTGACTGGTTGTGGGGATGATTTATTACTTGGCGCTGGGCCCCATAGAAAAACTGACTGCCTCCTCAGCCAGCTACCAGGATGTAGGGTATGGGAGACTTGTAGTAGATCTTTGGTTAATCTGTTGTACTTTTGGTTATTCATGTTGTGTACATCCCAGTTTAAACACCAAAATATTGAGTTTCAGTTTCATTAAGAAGTGATGAAGATTGTCAAAGAAAATAATACATGTCAGTTGAATGGCAATTTTTTTTTCATGTTTTTAAGTGGTTTATTAAAAAATATCATGTGTTAAACTTAATGTTTATCAAAGAAGAATTTCAAAGTTTCTGACATTTTAACCTGTTACTGTAACCAGCAAATATAATGTTCTGGTAAGAAAAATCAATAACATCATAGTATTAACTTATTTAGCTGAACAAATTTAATGTCAATAAAATATCATGAATGCCATGAGAGAAAAGAAATGGTATGTTTTAAGGAGTGAACACAAAGAGTAAACATTGCACTTGTGAAATTTATCTTTTAATGCTTACACTGGGAAATATATTTATCTTGCCACTAAAACGATCATCTACCAATATATCTTATAATTTTTGTTACATCCCAACAGACAAGAACCTAGCTGAGGATGCCGAGCCTGTGACCCTGCTCCATATGATGTTTACCATGACCTTCACCCCTCTTGGCCATGCAGCAGTTGTCCATACTCTCACACAGGCTGACAACATCTCAGTGCTTATGCCCTTTGTGAAACTGTCAGGTAAGTGCTAGCTGAATTTGTTGTCATACATATGTACATTAAAAGCTTTCAGAAAGTAGAAATTTAATCTAGAGATGCTTTTAATTTCAGTTTTGGCATAACATACTTATATTAATAGTACTGAAATATTTTGATGAAAAAATACAAAGATAGTACAGGTGTTCAGGTTGAAAACTACACATACATGGCATGTGTTCAGGTTGATAATTATACTTATTTATTCAGTTAAGAAATTCACTTATTGATCTTGTATTTAGGTTGAAAAGTACACATTGACATATAGACAGGTTGAAAACTTCACATATAGACCAAGTATTCAGGTAGAAAACTTCACATTCAGGTAGAAAACTTCACATATAGACCAAGTATTCAGCTATGCATATAGTACATGTCTTCTGGCAGATTACTAACTTACAAGTACATGTTCATGTATATGCATTTAGGTTGTACTATTTCTGCACAGGTGATGACAGAGAAGATGCCAAGCTGCGCAAGTCAGTGAGCGCAGGCTACTCTACAGAACTGCTGAACATCGTTGTCCACTACTCTGACAGTGTGGAGTTCCTCCAGAGACACAGCAAACACCTGCTCGCTATTGGGGAGCAAGGTAAATCATGTACTTGTTGTAATATTGTATGGAGAAAGATCATGGTTCACTACTCCAACAGATCAAACTTTCCCCTGAAGTGTGGCAATAACCTACTCACTGTAGGGGAACAAATTCAGTAATATTTGTATTGTTGTAAGAATGATATATGTAGAAAAATTTCACGGTTCACTACTCCGACTGTGTGGACTTTGACCAGAGTTATGGCAAAGACCTGCTCACTGTAGAGGAGCAAGTTAATCATGTAGTCATACTGAATTGAGCGTTTGGTTTTTAAAAACGGATAAAGATCATCCAGTGAATGATCCTGTTCTCTTAGTACCACTTATAACCAAACATGACACACTGGTGAAATGTAATTCTTCCACAGCTGCAGCTGTACAAATCGTGCACAAAAGTTGTGAATTAAGTGATGTTAATTTTATTCAACATCAGCTCTTAATGTTGTAAAAAAATATCAAACTCTGTTTTAATAGGTAATTGTAACCTTCAGCCAATACCAATAGTAGATGCAGTTTTTCCTATTGTACTGATCCTAAAGGTTTTACCTCCAGAATTCAGCAGTAAGCTCGCCCGACTGAAGGAATGGCTGTTACCTTTGAAATCTCTCACCATCTTCTCTCACAATGGTCTGCCAGCAATCATTGAACAGTTGATGGTGCTGAAGAATGATGTTCTCAAACTGCCTCGGGGTCTCATCACTGTGTTGAGGATTTTGAAGAACCTTGCAGTGGCTCCGCAAAATGACTTTCCAGAAGGTAAGACTGAACAGTCTAGTTAATAGAATCACCTTGTTTTGGTATAATTAATGGCTAAAAGAGAATTAATGGTATCAGATGTTTTTATGCCCCTGAAGGTTGGCATATTTGAATCGTAAATGTCTCCTGTATGGATTTTTTTTAAAAATAACTTGCCACATGTGTTTGAGATACGAAGACGATGTGTTGCATGCAAGACCTGTGTCCTTACCTCTAAGGTGAAGGTCAAACTTTAAATGAGTGTTTGAATACTATGGAATGCTGCATATAAGGACATAGAGTATAGGTGGTTGTATCCTGGCTGTAACATTCTCTTGTAAGGACAGATTTAAATATAACTTGCCAATGTTTTCGACATATAAAGACGACATGTCGCATGCAAGACCTGTGTCCCTACCTCTACGACCACTAGTTCATAACAGGTCCTTGCTTTATCCATACATTTTATTGCTATTTTCTTTGCTTTTTTAGAACTGATATTGTTCAAATGTCAATGTCACATTGAGGGCATTGATCACATTCTGTGACAGCTCTTGTTCTCTGTAATTCAGTGATTGTTTAAACTAATGTTGTTTATTTACTAAATGCAATAATCAAGAGATGATATCAACATGATTCTTTTCTTTTCATAATAACAAAAATTGGTGCCAAGGAATGAAATGTTCCATATATATTTGGTTTCAGTTTCAACTATGACACCCATCAGTCGTATATTTTGCTAATCACAAGCTCTCTAAACATGCACATGTTTACTCATGTTAAGCTCACTACTGCTACAGGTTCTTCAGCTACTCTTGATATTTTTCCCACTATTCCTTCAGGTTTTCCCCCTACTCTTACTGTTTCTTCTATTGTTTTTTCCCCACTTCCTCTTCTGGTTTTCCAAATACTGGTTCTCCCACTACTCTCACTGTTCCGCCCTCAACTTATAATTTTCCCACCTACTGCTCAAACGGTTTCAAACCACACCTATTGTTTCTCCCACTACTCCTATTGTTTCTCCCACTACTCCTATTGTTTCTCCCACTACTCCTATTGTTTTTCTTCCACTACTCCTACTGTTTCTCCCACTACTCCTATTGTTTCTCCCACTACTCCTATTGTTTCTCCCACTACTCCTTCTGTTTCTCCCACTACTCCTATTGTTTCTCCCACTACTCCTATCGTTTCTCCCACTACTCCTATTGTTTCTCCCACTACTCCTATTGTTTCTCCCACTACTCCTTCTGTTTCTCCCACTACTCCTATTGTTTCTCCCACTACTCCTTCTGTTTCTCCCACTACTCCAATTGTTTCTCCCACTACTCCTACTGTTTCTCCCACTACTCCTACTGTTTCTCCCACTACTCCTACTGTTTCTCCCACTACTCCTATTGTTTCTCCCACTACTCCTACTGTTTCTCCCACTACTCCTTCTGTTTCTCCCACTACTCCTACTGGTTCTCCCACTACTCCTATCGTTTCTCCCACTACTCCTATTGTTTCTCCCACTACTCCTACTGTTTCTCCCACTACTCCCACTGTTTATCCCACTACTCCCACTGTTTCTCCCACTACTCCTATTGTTTCTCCCACTACTCCTATTGTTTCTCGAGGGACTCCTACTTTTTCTCCAACTTATCCTTTTGTTTCTCACGCGACTCGTACTGTTTCTCACGGCAATGCTTTTTCTCGCGCGACTCATGCTGTTTCTCCAACTAATCCTTTTGTTTCTCCCACTACTCCTACTGGTTCTCCCACTACTCCTATTGTTTCTCCCACTACTCCTACTGTTTCTCCCACTACTCCTACTGTTTCTCCCACTACTCCCACTGTTTATCCCCCACTCCCACTGTTTCTCCCACTACTCCTACTGTTTCTTGCACGACTCCTACTGTTTCTCGAGGGACTCCTACTTTTTCTCCAACTTATCCTTTTGTTTCTCACGCGACTCGTACCGTTTCTCACGGCAATGCTTTTTCTCGCGCCACTCATGCTGTTTCTCCAACTAATCCTTTTGTTTCTCACGCGACTCCTACTGTTTCTCCCGTGTATTTTCAGACAAGAACGAAGAGATGAAATACAAGTATGTGCTTGTGGAGCTGTTCAGTGCCGACTGTCTGCCCGTTTTTATCACCATACTCCAGGTTAGCGAACATAAATTCCAGGCTTTCTCCATTTATACTTTAATCATTGATTTCTACATAGAAGGACATGTCATGCATGTAACCAGAAATAGAAATAGAATATGTACAAATAGAATGTTTTTAACTTTGCTACACGAGGTGATCTATTTAAATAATGCTTACCACTTTGGTCCAACTAAAGTTACTGTATTGAAAATATCTGTTTATTTAGGTTAATGAAATGAAATGATGAAGAAAGGGTTATAGTGTAGAATAAGTGAAACATTCTGTAACTTTTGTGACTAGGCTCAACAGTTATTGAATGATATAATATATGCTTGATTTAATATTCTCATTCATCTGCATTTACTGTTTTGGCATCATTGGAAGATGTGGTTAAGAAATAAAAGACTTGTTCCATTATTGAATTATTTATGTACTGGTACATCAAATGCACTTTCATTTATTTGAGAAACAAAAAGATCAGATGTTGCAGCGATGGCAGAAGGCATTTGACAGTGACTCTATCTTGTGGGATATAAACTTTTTTGTATACAGCAATGAGTATCTTTCTTCTTTTCTAGAAACTGAGTGAGTTGATGTTGCGGCCATGGCAGAAGGGAGTACCAAAGAGCAGCGAGACCCTGTCCCTGTACCTATTCATCATGAAGCCCTGCCTAGAGATGGCCAAGGCTATCACACAGTACCTCATCATGGCGAGGGGCACAGAGGTGGGTGGAGCATGGGATTATTAGAATAGTGCAACAAAGGGATTGTGTTGTTTATGCAAAAATGTTTGATAATATTTGGTGATATATGACTGTTATTACTTATTTTCCATGATAGTGATTTACAATGAATGTAACAGTAGCTCTAGTAAAACTTGGAATAAACTTATTAAGTTCAAGTTTTTATTGTGGCTAGTGATTCCTAAGAAGCATGGCAGACACATATTGATAGGGTCTGCTTTTTCTGGTCTCTTTGGTGTCACATATTTTTGTTTCTATCAATGACTTTTAAATGATTTGGTGTTGAGAGTCTTCAAACAAGTTTGCACATTGGACATGGTCAGTTGACCTTGTGTATCTCACTGTGATTGGCAATTGTACAAAAGCCACTTCTAACTCCTCCTCCTTCTCCTCCACCTCTTCCGCCTCATCATCATCATCATCATCAAATAGATGATCTATCAATACAAACCTAGCTTGGTGACATTATACCGAATGAATACCGTACTTTCTTGGCATACTTCGATGGATATTTAACCTAGCTAAGTACTTGTCATTTATACAAGTTATGCTACAGACATGTCAGTCATGATGGCCTTGACATGGAAAATTAAGTACTTTCTCGAATGTTTGTTATTTTTCCAAGCTTTCCTAGCATAATCAGTTGGTGGGGTATTTGGTGAGATATTCTGTCTTAATATTGACTGCAGCAATTTCTATAGAAATGTGTGTTGTTCTTGCAAATTTTATGACCTATGATTGTCATGGCCGTACCCCAGGAAGAACATGTATATTTGCAGTTCCGAGACCTGACAGGACTGGCCACTATGTTTGAGCTGCATACAGTGCTATGTTCTGTTCCCACCATCAGCATCTTTGCTCCAGAAATCAACAGTGTAAGTTGTATTGCACCACAATATAGTTTCTAATATCATTAAATCATTACTGCTGCATTTCTAATTCATAATTTGCTACAATAAACATGTTCAAACTATCACACATCATTCTTCAACAATATTCTAGGTACATGTACTTGGGCTTCTGATACAGATTTTGTGTAATGGATGTATTTGTTTCTTTCAGATCCAGAGAGAGATAGTTGACACAATAGCATCCTACACCCAGCCACTGTCACAGCCCAGTCAGGAGAAAGACAGTAAGACAGCTTTCATACATGCAGTCACAGCTGTGTCTACAGTTCAAATATCCTTTGTCGATTGAAAATGAGGCTTAAACAGGCTTATTTTAGGGTACTAGGATGACTAGGTGTCCACCTTTCACTTAAGGGGTCTTCAGTTTAAGACCTGCCAAAGGCATCATTATTCCTCATACAAGCAGCTTTTGGCTTCTGTCACAGGAAAGCTACATTGTATTTTGTTGTATGGACAGGTATATGTGAAGACATGTAAAACCAGCATATCTCAAATCCTAATAGTGGTATTGATTCAATCAACTGTGTTAGTATTGTTTGAGATCATTATTCTTGTCCAGAGTTTAAAAAAACAAAACAATATTTTTTATGAAAATCTGAATCCCTTTAATTATTGTTTATAACTTATCTTCAGAGATAAGTGAGAGTCTATGGACGCTGGCTATCCGGGACTTGCTCAAGTTTACCATGAAGGCCCCCTACACCTACCTGAGTGGCCTGCAGATGCTCTCAGAGTTACTGCCCCTGCCACTACCCCTGCAAACAAAGGAGGTGAGAACCATATAGATTCAGAATACTCAATAGGTGGTTGATTTTCTATTTGATAAGAAATAGTTGAAAAATGTAAAAATATCCTATGTTCACCATTGACCTATCTCACTGGCCTGCAGATGCTCTCAGAGTTTCTGCCCTTGCCTCTTCAGATTATGGAGGTAGGGACAGTGGACTGGCATGATATGAAATAATACTTTTTGAAAGGTTATCTAAACTATATATTGTGTTTCCAGCCATTAACCACTGAGGAGGTTCAGCTGGCTATCAACACAAGGAAGGTGTGGAGTGCCCATCTTCTTCCCCTCCACACGACACTCCATGGCATCGTCCGCACCCTGGCTACAACTTCCTGTCAACCTCTCCAACAGATACTTCGGAAGATCTGCTTCCAGATGTCAGACTTGGCATCTCCCACGGCATCCATGATCACACAGTATGTGCTATTCCCTTTCTGCTTATAATGAAGGAAAGAATTATTCAAAATTTGAATTGCATACATCCCATGCTACTTTCATATTAATATGCAAATAGGGAAAATGCATGGTGAGGTTTCCTTTGCAAAAGAATTGAATTCATACACAATCATAAGCTCATTGGTTTGTGATGGAGGCTGAGGTGTGCAAAAACTATAACCAATACAAAATGTTTATGTTATTCAATTGGACTTGTCCCTATACACATGCTTATAATAACTATACAATGCACATATTATGATTAGCAAGGTCTATAGTACTGACTTTAATATTGTTTAATTATTTCATGTAAACAACTGATAAAAGTGTATAAGCATTGGCTTCACCTGCTGTTTTATTGCCTGTATTAACACAACAGTTTTGTAGCATCCTGTGGTTTCATTTATCTCAGGTGTATACTGGACATCCTCCTGGAACACATAGAAAGTATAGGGAACCTGGAGAAGGGTGGAGACAGGCCTGGTGCCCAGTCTGCTGCTGATAAGCCCCAGGAGCCGCGGCCGGCTCCCAGCCCGGAGGATTACAAGGTTGTGCTGGCTACACTGGGCCGGTTCCTCAACCTTCTGGCCTACCTCCTCTCACAGCCAGCCATCAAGTGTACCATGCTGAGAATCATAGGGTGAGGACTGAGTGAATAACGTCAGTGATGTTTGACGTATTAAGTATATACTAAATATTAATACTGTACTTTCATATTGGGACTTGCTGATTTGGCTGATATAAATGAATTGTCCGTGAATATATTTGATCACTTCTCTTCGTTAGTGATGTAAATTCATTTGAACAATGAAATTTTTTCATGCTTCGTATCTGCAATAATAACACTCTCTAAACTGAAAAGAAACATCTTTACTGAGGTCAAACCAACTGTCTTATATGGACGAAGGTAAACAAATTTTAAGTGGCATTAAAAATTTGAACGATTTTACTTTCTCATTATCGCAGGAGTGATGGGGAGGACAAATACCAGAGTGTGCTACCACGGATGTTGGACATCCTCAACACTGTGTGTGACCGGCCTGAACACATCCAGGACCAGGAGTCCATAGTGGTATGTAACCATTACATGCTATAAGTCAATATCCTTATTTTTGCACATTCTTCACTTATTATCACATATTTATTTGTTGGGTTTTTATTGAAAGAAAAAAAGTTTTCATGGTTCTGGTCTTGTTGATGGCATAGAGTCTAGCATAATTTTTAACCTTGTGTCCATCAACTCAAAAAAGTTCAGCATATTCTTATGAAACTTATAATAAGTCAAATGTTACCAGTGACAGTATTGGTAAGGCCCAGCACTGGCAAAATATCTGTACTGGTTCCTTTTCACCAACTTTGAAATGCATGTACTCGCACTAAAAGTGGAATTATACAATGTACACAAGATGTTTTTCATTTTTAAATGAAATATTTTTGGGAATATTTTTAGATTAACTTGACTTAAATCCTCTGAACCATTATTGATAACTCTATTTTGTTTGTATTTTAGTCGATTCTACAGAGCCTGTGTGACCTTGAGGTGACCTTGCTGGCAGGAGACTCCAATGTCTCCATCCCTGAACAGGTTAGTGACTTAACATCAGGCTTTGGTTTCCTTCATTTTGTATTATTTCAGCAATCTCAGCAAAGATGGGTGGTGGAAGACACACCTGTCAGGTGTTTGCAAGACATTTCACCAACACTTACGGGTATCATTTGGGGGTGGGGGGGGTCTTGTTCTTACAAGTATTTAGATTATTCTTGGAAAATTGACAAATGAATATTAGACAAGAACAATAAGCAAAAAAATATGAACACATGCATATATTCTTGGCCAAATTTCAACTTCACAGAATTTTGTAGAACCATTCAATGCTGAAATTTTGGCCAATGATTGCATCATTAAAAAACAAGCCAATCTAAATATTGCGCACTTTCTGTAGAAGCAGAAAATAGCAAAGTCTTTAAGAGGCTAAGAAATATATTCATATCTTTTCTTTCAAAAAGTTATTTAGAAATTAATGTCACTTAATTGTTTGTTTACATGAGTGGTGACCCATGTGAGAACTCCTTTAAGTCACGTGATTCCTCACCTTGTAGCTTTTTCATATATTTTTTTTTATCTAGGTGGTGAATGCCCTGCCCTGTTTTCCCCAGCTGACCCAGATCATGGAAGCCCTATTTGTGCATATCCCCCATCTTAACCATATGTATGAGACTGTGTTGCCATGTAACTTGTATATCAATATTCTCTGCAGGTGGTGAATGCCCTGCCCTGTGTTCCCCAGCTGACCCAGATCATGGAAGCCCTATTTGTGCATATCCCCCATCTTAACCATATGTATGAGACTGTGTTGCCATGTAACTTGTATATCAATATTCTCTGCAGGTGGTGAATGCCCTGCCCTGTGTTCCCCAGCTGACCCAGATCATGGAAGCCCTATTTGTGCATATCCCCCATCTTAACCATATGTATGAGACTGTGTTGCCATGTAACTTGTATATCAATATTCTCTGCAGGTGGTGAATGCCCTGCCCTGTGTTCCCCAGCTGACCCAGATCATGGAAGCCCTATTTGTGCATATCCCCCATCTTAACCATATGTATGAGACTGTACTGCCATGTAACTTGTATATCAATATTCTCTGCAGGTGGTGAATGCTCTGCCCTGTGTTCCCCAGCTGACCCAGATCATTGAGGCCCTATTTGTGCATATCGCCCACCCAAGCCACAAGTATGAGTCAGTGCTTCCGTGTATACGGGCCCTCGTCATGCTTACAGAATATAACTACAGCT
Source organism: Mya arenaria (assembly GCF_026914265.1). NCBI lineage: Eukaryota > Metazoa > Mollusca > Bivalvia > Myida > Myidae > Mya > Mya arenaria. The sequence continues at coordinate 63,597,267 of NC_069129.1, read as the reverse complement.
TCTACATACTTAAAATGTGAGTAGCCAGTTAAATGTTGGGTTTATAGTCGCATGCCACTCTTGCAAATACTTTAACTGTAGTTAAAGGTAAAAAATGTTCCAATATTTGAATTTATACGGCGTATTGTCTCAGAAGCAGTATTCAAATATTGGAACATTTTTTACTTATAACTACAAGTATTGAATATGCACGGCATGTGTAGCAAGGCATGTATCTCTGATTCGAATAGTTGTAATGGTATGCCCCTTTTCTGATAAATATTTTGCATCCTCATATGCTGCTTTTGTTTATTGTTATGTTAATTCCATACCCCCAAAAATGTACAATAATGATATCCTGTTCAGAATGGAAATATAAAACCATTTGATACCATTATATGCTGTTTAGCATAGACTTGTTATTACTTTCATAATCCTGGACGTGTGTGAAAGTATATGGTTTAATAGTTTAATTTTAATACTCTTTTGCATTCTAATATGCTAACGACAATCGTTTTAGCACATTTGAAAAGCACAAGTCAGCGGTGTACCGTCTCCTGCAGCGAATAAAGATCAAGTTTAGCAAGGACAGTTCTGATACACTATCCACATTCTCAACCACCCTTGAATTTCTCCGCCTGCTCGTGTGTACGGACATGCCAGACACACGCTCCATCACTCTGACCAATCAGGAACTGCGTGAGGTTGTTGGCTGGAATAAAGATGTCACTAACCATCCCCTTATTGACTTGCAGAAGTTGCTTGATGTAAGTGTATTAGTGCCATGAGTAAACATTTCATCATCTCAATGTTTAAAATCCTTCATTTACTAAATTATTTAGACAGTAGCTGCTAGATCCTTATTTTGTGTTCGACCACTGTAATAGAATAAACCTTTTCCTTTCTGTATGAATTTTGTAGGTTTTGTGGATATAACTCAAACAAATGATGGTTAGATTATATTTCGCATAGCTATATTTCCTTGGGTATAGCCCAAGCATACACTGTTTAATTTCTTATGTAACATTCGCTTGTGTGTATTCTGTAGGAGAGTTTAAAGGAGGAGGAAGCCCTGGACAGCCTGTTGGAGAGTGTGAACAGCCTACTGGCCGTGCTGAGGGCAGAGTCCCCTCAGAAACAAAAGCCTGGTAATATTATAGTTTGTGCCATAGGTTTGTTAGTGTTTTTTGAATGAGAATATGTGAAATACACCATTGCTTGGACACTGATGTGTTTCAAAAATAATCTTTGCTGGATGACAGTTGAACTTGTAAGCTATGATAAAGCAAGACCTTATTCTTGGCTTCAATCTATATGTACAATTTTACAGATAATTCAGCCATTTAATCTAGATAAGCTATGGTGTATTTTAGCACTGGTTTTGTAAGTTCTCTCTATCCCCTTTTGCAGCAACAGTTATTACAATACTTCTATATGTACATTGTTTATCAGATGTGAGCCCGCCAGTGGTTCCCGAGCCCTTGTCCCTGCACACTTTGTTCAACACCCGGTCAGTGTACACAGTGACTGATGCTGACGATGACCGACTGACCACAACCTTCTGGCAGACCACATTTGAGGCTGACGTCCCTGATCTGGTGAGTATGGGAGTCTTTATGTTAAAATTCATTTTATGTTTATTTTGAACAATGCATCAATGAGAATTCAAGCTTAAACTGGAGTAGATGTGATCATACTATGAAAATACAAGTTTTTTATGCCTGGTCATGTAACCTCGAATAATAGTGAATAAGAAAATTGCTTGTTGTATTGTTGATGTAATGATTTAAATATGAATACATGAAGTTCAGTTGTATTTCGCTTTGAATGTGTGTAATGTCCTGCTTGTTACTGTACTGATTTCTTAGTTCTCAGTTCTGTCTGATGGAATGACAGTGTCTTTAGTTCATTGCCCATCTACTGACTGTTGAATCTCTGCCTAGGTGCAATGAAAAATCAAGTATGGAGAATTTTACTTTTGTATGCATACTTCTGGGCTACATGTTGTGTACTTGGTCATCCAGGTGTATGATTTATGCAAGTAACAGGGGGCTTACAAGTAAAAGTTTCAATTTTAGAAGCAGCTTTTAACACATACCTAACTTTTATACATATATGTAGCTACCCACACATGTGTGATTCACTACCATTCTAATAAATAAAATTAGTCTACTAATGTTGTAAGGTCTGTTGTATCCAGGTGCCGTATGACCTTGAGGCCATATGCCTAAAGTACTGCAGGGACTTCAACATCGAGGAAGAGCTGAAGAGAGATACGGGGCTCCCTTCAGACGAGGAGCTCACGAAACCTAAAAAGCTCAAGTAAGTAAACACTAAACACTTTACCATAAAATAACATCTATAATGTGTGAAAGTCAAAAACTTTGACAGATAAAACAAAACAGTGTCTGTTTAAGTCTGCAAGTTGTTAAAGTTTTAAGTTTATTCTCAATACAATTTGGATTATTGCAGAAGATTGTTTAATCTCCATTTATTTACCACCTATTAATTCTACCATCATTGAGAAAACTGCTATAACAACTTGCAAGTCCGTTTCTGAAAGGAAGCCTTTATACTGAGGCTCATTTTTAGGGGCCATGAGAAATTACCCCTGATAAAACACATGACCTTTTGCAAAACACATGACCTTTTGCGTTGGAGGCAAACCACTTTTGTTAATATTTATTTTGTAGGGGTTTAATATTTATATCCCTCTTAATCGATCAAGCATCAATTTACAAACTAGTGAATGATTTGATTTACATTTGTTAACCAGGTTTTCACATAGTGAAACCTGGTTATTAGAATGGCGAAAGTTGTTGTTCGGGCGGGCGGGTGGGCGGCCGGGCTGCGTCAAACTCGCCTATGAAACTGAATAACTTTAGTAAGGGTTGACATATCTTGACCAAACTTGGTCTATAGAAAGAGTTTATGGGTACCTTTCATGGGATTGCATTTGGGGTCCCTAGGGTCAGGGTCAAGGTCACTGTTACTAAAAATAGAAAAACGGTTGAAACTGAATAACTCTAGTTAGTGATGACATATCTTGACTAAACTTGGTCAATAGAAAGAGTTTATGGATACCTTTCATGGGATTGCGTTTGGGGTCCCTAGGGTCAAGGTCAAGATCACTGTTACTAAAAATAGAAAAATGGTTGAAACTAAATAACTTTAGTTAGGGATGACATATCTTGACTAAACTTGGTGTACAGGAAGAGTTTATAGATGCCCTTCATGGGATTGCGTTTGGGGTCCCTAGATTTAAGGTCAAGGTCACTGTTACTAAAATAGAAAAACAGTTGAAACTGAATAATTTTAGTCAGGGTTTACATACTTTGACCAAATCAGGTGTAAAGGAAGAGTTTATGGATACCTTTCATGGGATTGCGTTTGGGGTCCCTAGATTCAAAGTCAAGGTCACTGTTACTAATAATAGAAAAATGGTTGAAACTGAATAACTTAAGTTAGGGTTTACATATCCTGACACAACTTGGTATAAAGGAATAGTTTATGGATACCTTTCAATGAATTGCATTTGGGGTCCCTAGGGTCAAGGTCACTGTTACTAAAAATAGAAAAACAGACACAGGCTGAAATTCTTCTGTCAATCATTAAAAACCTGGTTTCGTTGCATTGCGGCATTCTTGTGTGTTTTTTTAACTTGATAATGGCATCATAAATGTTAAAACAAGGGGCTGTTGGCCAAAACTAAAAATTCTAGATTAAAAAAGGGACCTTGCTAAATTGAAGAAAACTTCAGTTTACAACTACAACAATTTTACCTCACTTCTCTTGAAAGACTTATTAAAACAGTTTGCACAGGGATCAAGCTAGAATTTTAGATAAACAGGAAAGTTTCTCACAAAACTGAGAATTTTTATTTCAAATCAGGTTTTCTTTTTTAGTCCTAAGCTAAAAAGAGAAAAATTATCCCCTACTGTTCAAACTAAGGTGAGGTTTGAAACTTTAGGGAATCTTCATCCTCGAAGTCGCCCTCTATCTGACTGGCTGCTGCTGCTTGCACCGTAACACATACATTTTATGTTGAAGCAAAAGATATGTATGAAATGTGTGTTCTGTTTTTCAAAAAGTGAAAAGGGTACCTAGTGGTTAAGGTGATGCCTCTCTGTCTCACCAAAGGTTTGAGCCTCAGAGGCACATTCTGAAAGAAAACCAGTACTGTTTTCTACCCAGAAAATGGACTCAAAACTGATTCATATCTTCTTCATGATCGAACTAAATTGAATTAGTATAAACAGTTTGACTCTCCTACACTTTCAGGGACAGGAGAAAGTCACAGGAGTTTGTGACGTGGAGGGGCAGAGGAGTGAGAAGACCTTTTGGTGAGTGTTGTACTGATAGGAGATTTTAGTTACAGGCCAAAATCAGGGCTATTTCATGAAACTCATAAACCCATCATCCTTAAACCTGGTAGGCAGGTTTGTAATGACCAGCAGATGAACACTTATGATTTTGAGGTCAGTGGGTCAAAGTTGAAAGTATTGGTGACTGCATGCTGAAAATCAGTTTCAAATCAATAAAAAGAATGCTAAGATCCAAAGCCCTCAAACTTGGTAGGAAGGTTGGTTATGACCAGCAGATCGATTTTGAGGTCAGTGGGTCCATTTCCATTCAATAACTGAAGAATGCTTTGACCCAAAAATGATATATATCCAAAATTCATGGGAAGGTAAGTAAGGTAATCATGAAAATATGTTTCATTCTCAAATCTGTCCATACAGGCCTAAATACTTATGGCTATCTGTCCATACAAGCCCCAAAACCTATGGCTATCTGTTCATACAGGCCCATCTACTTATGGCTAACTATCCATACAGGCCCAAATGCTTATGGCTAACTGTCCATACAGGCCCAAATACTTATGGATGACTGTCCTTACAGGCCCATCTACTTATGGGCTAACTGTCCATACAGGCCCAAATACTTATGGCTATCTGTCCATACAGGCCCAAATACTTATGGCTGTCAGTCCTTACAGGCCCATCTACTTATGGCTAACTGTCCATACAGGCCCATCTACTTATGGCTATCTGTCCATACAGGCCCAAATACTTATGGCTAACTGTCCTAACAGGCCCATCTACGTATGGCTAACTGTCCATACAGGCCCAAATACTTATGGCTAACTGCCCATACAGGCCCAAATACTTATGGCTAACTGTCCATACAGGCCCAAATATACTTATTGCTATCTGTCCTTACAGGCCCATCTACTTATGGCTATCTGTCCTTACAGGCCCAAATACTTATGGCTAACTGTCCTAACAGGCCCATCTACGTATGGCTAACTGTCCATACAGGCCCAAATACTTATGGCTAACTGTCCATACAGGCCCAAATACTTATGGCTAACTGTCCTTACAGGCCCATCTACTTATGGCTATCTGTCCATATAGGCCCAAATACTTATGGCTAACTGTCCTTACAGGCCCATCTACTTATGGCTATCTGTCCATATAGGCCCAAATACTTATGGCTAACTGTCCTTACAGGCCCATCTACTTATGGCTAACTGTCCATACAGGCCCAAATACTTATGGCTAACTGTCCATACAGGCCCAAATATACTTATGGCTATCTGTCCTTACAGGCCCATCTACTTATGGTTAACTGTCCTTACAGGCCCATCTACTTATGGCTATCTGTCCATACAGGCCCAAATACTTATGGCTAACTGTCCTAACAGGCCCATCTACTTATGGCTAACTGTCCATACAGGCCCAAATACTTATGGCTAACTGTCCCTACAGGCCCATCTACTTATGGTTATCTGTCCATACAGGCCCAAATACTTATGGCTAACTGTCCTAACAGGCCCAAATACTTATGGCTATCTATCCATACTGGCCCAAATACTTATGGCTAACTGTCCTTATAGGCCCATCTACTTATGGCTGTCTGTCCATACAGGCCCAAATACTTATGGCTAACTGTCCATACAAGCCCATCTACTTATGGCTAACTGTCCATACAGGCCCAAACACTTATGGCTATCAGTCCATACTGGCCCAAATACTTATGGCTAACTTTCCTTACAGGCCCATCTACTTATGGCTATCTGTCCATACAGGCCCAAATACTTATGGCTAACTGTCCATTCAGGCCCAAATACTTATGGCTAATTGTCTAATGATGCCTTTTGGAGGCATTTTTAGGTCAACTATTCGAAGAATAAGGAGAGCTATACTACTCACCCAAGCATCGGCGTTGGCGTTGGTGTCACACCTTGGTTAAGGTTTTGCGTGCAAGCACAGATAGGTTAATATCTCAGCAACTACTTGAGGTATTGCATTAAGACTTTATACAATGGTACTCAACCATCCAACCTACTTAATTTAACCAAGTTACATAACTCTAGTTTGCATTTAATGCAAATAATTGCCCTTTATTATTTGACTTAGAATTTCTGGTTAAGGTTTTGGGTGTAAGCACACAAAGGTTAATATCTCGGCAACTACTTGAGGTATTGCATTGAGACTTTATACAATGTAACTTAACCATCCAACCTACTTAATTAACCAAGTAAGATATATCTAGTTTGCATTTAATGCAAAATAATTGCCCTTTATTATTCGACTTAAGGGTTAAGGTTTTGCATGTAGCCACATTTAAGTCAATATCTCAGCAAATATGTCATGTATTGCATTAAAACTTTATATATGTATTTCCAACTATCTTACCTACTAAATTAATGAAGTAAGATAACACTTTTTGAATATAATGCACATTATGGGCCTTTATTATTTGACTTAAAAATTCTGGTTAAGGTTTCGCATGTAAGCACACATAGGGTAATATCTCAGCAACTACTTGATGTATTCATTGAGACTTTATACAATGGTACTCAACCATCAAATCTACTTAAATAACCAATTTAGATAACTCTAGTTTGCATTAAATTCAAATAATGGCCCCTTTTTTATTCGACATAGAAATTCTGGTTAAAATTTTGCATGAAACCACATTTATGTTAATATCTCAGCACATCATGTATTGAATTGAAATCTTATCTAACAGTCTCTGTGACAGCTCTTGTTCAAGTTACTGTGATAGCTCTTGTTTTTTTTTATACAAATGCAATTTGAAAGAATAATACTCTGTACCGGGGTATTTCAGCAGTCATATAAGGTAACTAGAACAATGATTGTAAATTATTCTGAATCATATTCCATCTACTATGTTACAATACGAATATGTATCCATTGACGAAAAAAGGTGTTACTAAGAACCTTGAAGTGCAAAATATATTGTGATTGAATGGTAGTAACAATTGTTAACATTACTAGTGTATTGAATACTTCTGCTTTATTAGCTGTAACATTGTTGTATGACTATCCAAAGAATAAAAAAGACTAATAAAGTCTTTTATACATTGGCATTGCTGTTGCTCAAGTCTTGCATGCCAGTCACTTTCATGCATATTTATATATCTCAATAACAATTCATGTAATGTAATTAAAACTTGATTATCGTAAACCCAGTAAGGCATGGATTAAGTCATTTCTCAGCAACACAACCATACACACACATTCTAGGTAAAAGGTATATCACAAGTACCATCTATTCCTTCAGTTGCACCCATGCGCGGAAGGGGTATCGCCCGAGGTCTAGCAGCCCAGGCAAATCGCCATGACAATTTCCGGAACCGCCCTCCAAACACGAGCCGCCCACCTTCCATGCACGTGGACGACTTTATGAAGCTAGAACAGAAGAGTGAACAGAACACCTCTGGGCCTGACAACAGAGATAATGTGAGTACAGATGTTTCTTCTAATGGGGAGACAATTTTAATTCATTAGGAATGCTTGAGTGAAGCTAAGCCAAGATCACCAAGGTGATGTTTTTGTCCCTCTGGACTTTAATGTACAAATTAAGACCTGAAATTTGCTATCCTGATAGGATACACAAAAACTGTGGTTGTATATTGTTAAAGTAGATTTGAAAAATAATGAAAATAAGTACATGTAGCTCCTGTCTGGCAGCTTGGGCTGATTTTTAAGAGTGATTTTTTTTTCATAATGCTGCTCTTATTTCTAACAATCCAACAGTGTCTGTTTAGTGAAGAATTGTGGAGTAATGTTTATTTAATACATTTTTTATTACCATGTTTTGCTTTTATTTTGCAGAACTTTATACACAACAGAGGTCGAGGTGGGTTTGAGAGGGGGCGGGGCAGTTTTGATCGGGGTCGGGGAGGAAGATTCTTTACACCACCAGGAAGCTTCCGCAGAGATGGTGAGTGTATAATTAACGGTCTTATGTGATTGGTTAGTTATGAGGAGATGTTGTAAAAATGAAATGGTATAAACTTAATATTCATCTATTAACTAATTACTTACTTGTATGGTGTATAACATTTCAAATGTCAACTTTGTTCAAGAAAAACAATAGAAGTTTCAATTAAAAGGTTGAATGTTTATATCGAATATTTTCTCAATATTTGAATTTACCGTCTGTTATATCCAGTATTCCCCATCTGTGTTTCAGTTAACACACGAGGTGGTCAAGAGGGAGAAAGCTCCATGTACAGATCTAAAGCTCCATTTGGTTCCAGCCCCCGATTCGGTAACAATGGGTGAGTCAGTCTTGCATTCAGTTCTTATGTAAATGCTGCTAATGAAAAAAATGTTTTTTTGGATGCTCCTGTACCATGTCACTGGAATATGTGAATTTAAAATTATCATTAGCTATCCATCCTTTTTGGAAATGTCATCTGTTTTGGTGTGAAGATATAATGTTATAGTCAAAACTTTCAGGGAAAATCGATAATGTAACAATTTTAATTTTTAAGGTAATGATGGTTTCTCCAATTACCAGTTAATGTCATGAGTGAGTCGAGGAATTTGTGTTGCAGGTGGGGGCAGATTTGAGCCCTGGCTTCACGTCTAGGACTGCAATATTAATATGGTTTATTACTGTGATGAAATTTCACTGTTGTTGCAGCTATGACCAGCCAATGTTGAGAGAGAGGCTTGACAGTAGGGTTGAGCCCGATTTTCAGCCCGGGGGGACTAAAATACTAGTATGGTATCTCATTGTTATGAAATTTCACTGTTGTTGCAGCCATGACCGGCCTATGTCTGGTGAGAGAAGAGACAGTCGGGGTGGGGGCAGGTTTGAGCCCAGGGGCCGGAGTTCATGGAGAGGAGGGAACTGGACTGGTTCCAGGTTTAAAGATGACAGGTACAAGCACCATAAATCTTCTTATTAGCTTTGATTATTTTATTAAGAATGAAATTTATATAAATTTGATTGCTTTTTCACCAAAATTCCTAGGATTTATTTCATACCTAATTTTACCAATGAACAAAATCAATGCCAGCAGTAATTTAATGCATTCATGATGATTTTGATAATCCATCCTTGACAACTTTGGGGGAGTAAATAACCTCATTTAGGAATTATGTAAGTACTACTTAAGCTAGCCTGACTGATATTGTGCTTAATAATAATTAATTTACACGGCAAAAAACGTAAATTGACACTCTTTTTCAAAATCAATACATACACATGTATAACAAACATAAATTTTGACTGATGAACCTTCAACTACTTACTAAATAATGCATTTATGGAAAATCTTAATTACTGATAACAAGATTGTTACTGTGTATTTAATAGCAGAAAGCCCAAAAATATTAAATGATTGGTGAATGCTAAAAGATTTACTGTGATCTACTATAAGGTAGAAATACAGAGTTTTTTGCACCATTCTTTCAAATTAAACGCAGTATCATTCATAAGAACCATTGTTTTCGACATTTATTATTCCTTTTTGGTAAAGTGAAACAATTGTATTAAATATGGTAAATTTTATTTGGGAGTAATAGTGCACTTTTAAATGTATAAGTGAGATGATGTCAGAAGCATTCTTCAATGAATTTTTAAACTTATATTATTCACAAATTTGGATGAAATTTCATATGAAGGAGTCATTTAGGTGTTCTGGTGTTTCATGTTTAGAGCACTGTTATATCGGTGTTAATACTTTTATATTGCAGGTTTGGAGGAAACAATATGGGAGGGTTCCGCGGTCACGGCGATCCTGGACGACACCAGAGGTCCTTCACAAAATAACGGCCACTGTTCTAGCTTACATAACCGGACCGCAGACTGCAAATGGATGTACTGTGCTCAAGCATTCAAGCCCAGTTTGCCAAACTGTACTAGCAGAAAAAAAGAAAATGTTCATGTAATGAAATGTGTCAAGAATCAAGTCAAGTCCTTTTATGTTGTGTTGTTTAATTCAATTATTTGACACACATAATTGTGATAAAGGGAGGTAATTACTCAGAGCGTGTGTTGATTTTCATAATTAATGTTACCTCTAGAATTCAAAATTTTGGGGTCATTTAAAGGTTATTTTTACTTGCACAGATTTTATTTCGCTAGTATGCATGTGGGACCCATTTGGAACAGAAGTGTTCTAATTTTTTTGGAATAGTAAAAAGTGTGAAGAGGAGTGTGCTGATTTTGACTCTCAGAATACTAGTACATAATTTCCAGGTGCCTTTACCCCACAGGCACTATGTGTTTCATGTTTTGGTATCATGTTTCTGAGAAAATAAGTGTGAAAAGGTGTTTGTCAATGTTTATTGAATACTTTATTTAAGGCCTTTCCAGAAGGCACTTTTTTAAGACAGGCACTGGGCATATCATCTTTGAGGTAAACTGACTTGAGTGTTATGTTTCGGGTTTAAAGCAACCAGCCTTTGTGAACCTGATGAGCAGGTAATGATTATGCTATTATGGATTCACAAATGTTTTGAACTTTTTCCAGCAGCAAGGCAGCTTTTAATGATGTGCACTGTAGATCTCCCCCTGTGTTTGTACATGTAAATTGGCTTAGAGCAAAGCAAAACATATTGAAATGGAAATGTTGCTTTATATGTAGTAAGAGTGCAATACCGTTATTATCCTTTAACGTCAATGTACTTGTTTATCGACTTGTGTTGAGCGATTAAGAAACAACATTTTGGTTTCTAAAAATATTTGTGTATGTTATTGAGAAACAAAAGTATTGTACAAATAAACGTGAACTGTAATTATGTCTTTGTTTGTATACAAAAGTTTTAATCACGTAACAGACGACTTATATTTTGCATTCTTTTTCTCAAGAATAATAGTGAAGATACGGCCATACATGTAGCCTAGACAGTTTTAATGTAGTCCAGTTACTGGCATATATGTAGCCTGGGCATTGTGCAATGTAGTCCAGATACTGGCATATATGTAGCCTGGGCATTGTGTAATGTAGTCAAGATACTGGCATATATGTAGCCTAGACAGTTTTAATGTAGTCCAGATCCTGGCATATATGTAGCCTGGGCATTGTGCAATGTAGTCAAGATACTGGCATACATGTAGCCTGGGCATTGTGCAATGTAGTCCAGATACTGGCATATATGTAGCCTGGGCATTGTGCAATATAGTCCAGATGTGGCATATATGTAGCCTGGGCATTGTGTAATGTAGTCGTGCAATGTAGTCCAGATACTGTTGTACATGCAGCCTGGGCATTGTGTAATGTAGTCCAGATACTGTTGTACATGCAGGCTGGGCATTGTGTAATGTAGTCCAGATACTGTTGTACATGCAGCCTGGGCATTGTGTAATGTAGTCCAGATATTGTTGTACATGCAGCCTGGGCATTGTGTAATGTAGTCCAGATACTGTTGTACATGCAGCCTGGGCATTGTGTAATGTAGTCCAGATACTGTTGTACATGCAGCCTGGGCATTGTGTAATGTAGTCCAGATACTGTTGTACATGCAGCCTGGGCATTGTGTAATGTAGTCCAGATACTGTTGTACATGCAGCCTGGGCATTGTGTAATGTAGTCCAGATACTGTTGTACATGCAGCCTGGGCATTGTGTAATGTAGTCCAAATACCGTTGTACATGCAGCCTGGGCATTGTGTAATGTAGTCCAGATACCGTTGTACATGCAGGCTGGGCATTGTGTAATGTAGTCCAGATACCGTTGTACATGCAGCCTGGGCATTGTGTAATGTAGTCCAGATACTGTTGTACATGCAGGCTGGGCATTGTGTAATGTAGTCCAGATACTGTTGTACATGCAGGCTGGGCATTGTGTAATGTAGTCCAGATACTGTTGTACATGCAGGCTGGGCATTGTGTAATGTAGTCCAGATACTGTTGTACATGCAGCCTGGGCATTGTGTAATGTAGTCCAGATACTGTTATACATGCAGCCTGGGCATTGTGTAATGTAGTCCAGATACTGTTGTACATGCAGCCTGGGCATTGTGTAATGTAGTCCAGATACTGTTGTACATGCAGGCTGGGCATTGTGTAATGTAGTCCAGATACTGTTGTACATGCAGCCTGGGCATTGTGTAATGTAGTCCAGATACTGTTGTACATGCAGGCTGGGCATTGTGTAATGTAGTCCAGATACTGTTGTACATGCAGCCTGGGCATTGTGTAATGTAGTCCAGATACTGTTGTACATGCAGCCTGGGCATTGTGTAATGTAGTCCAGATACTGGCATATATGTAGCCTGGGCATTGTGCAATGTAGTCCAGATACTGGCATATATGTAGCCTGGGCATTGTGCAATGTAGTCCAGATACTGGCATATATGTAGCCTGGGCATTGTGCAATGTAGTCCAGATACTGGCATATATGTAGCCTGGGCATTGTGTAATGTAGTCGTGCAATGTAGTCCAGATACTGTTGTACATGCAGCCTGGGCATTGTGTAATGTAGTCCAGATACTGTTGTACATGCAGCCTGGGCATTGTGTAATGTAGTCCAGATACCGTTGTACATGCAGCCTGGGCATTGTGTAATGTAGTCCAGATACTGTTGTACATGCAGCCTGGGCATTGTGTAATGTAGTCCAGATACCGTTGTACATGCAGCCTGGGCATTGTGTAATGTAGTCCAGATACTGTTGTACATGCAGCCTGGGCATTGTGTAATGTAGTCCAGATACTGTTGTACATGCAGGCTGGGCATTGTGTAATGTAGTCCAGATACTGTTGTACATGCAGCCTGGGCATTGTGTAATGTAGTCCAGATACCGTTGTACATGCAGCCTGGGCATTGTGTAATGTAGTCCAGATACCGTTGTACATGCAGCCTGGGCATTGTGTAATGTAGTCCAGATACTGTTGTACATGCAGGCTGGGCATTGTGTAATGTAGTCCAGATACCGTTGTACATGCAGCCTGGGCATTGTGTAATGTAGTCCAGGTACTGTCGTACATGCAGCCTGGGCATTGTGCAATGTAGTCCAGATACTGTTGTACATGCAGCCTGGGCATTGTGTAATGTAGTCTAGATACTGGCATATATGTAGCCTGGGCATTGTGAAATGTAGTCCAGATACTGGCATATATGTAGCCTGGGCATTGTGCAATGTAGTCCAGATACTGGCATATATGTAGCCTGGGCATTGTGTTATGTAGTCCAGATACTGGCATATATGTAGCCTGGGCATTGTGTAATGTAGTCCAGATACTGGCATATATGTAGCCTGGGCATTGTGCAATGTAGTCGTGCAATGTAGTCCAGATATTGTTAAACATGCAGCCTGGGCATCGTGTAATGTAGTCTAGATACTGGCATACATGTAGCCTGGGCATCGTGTAATGTAGTCTAGATACTGTCATACATGTAGCCTGGACATCGTGCAATGTTGTCCAGATACTGTCGTATATGTAGCCTGGACATCGTGCAATGTAGTCCTGATACTGTCGTACATGTAGCCTGGAAATCGTGCAATGTAGTATAGATACTGTCATACATGTAGCCTGGACATCGTGCAATGTAGTCCAGATAATGGCATACATGTAGCCTGGGCATTGTGCAATGTAGTCCAGATAATGGCATACATGTAGCCTGGGCATTGTGCAATGTAGTCCAGATACTGGCATACATGTAGCCTGGGCATTGTGCAATGTAGTCCAGATACTGGTATACATGTTGACTGGGCATTGTGTAATGTAGTCCAGATACTGCCATACATGTAGCCTAGACAGTGTGCAAATTAGTCCAGATACTGGCATTCATGTAGCCTTGCCATTGTGCAATGTAGTCCAGATACTGGAATAAACGTAGCCTGGGCATTGTGCAATGTAGTCCAGATACTGGCATAAACGTAGCCTGGGCACTGTGTAATGTAGTCCAGATACTGACATACATGTAGCCTGGGCATTGTGTAATGTAGTCCGGATACTGGCATACGTGTAGCCTGGGCATTGTGGAAAGTAGTCCAGATACTGGCATACATGTAGCCTGGACATTGTGTAATGTAGTCCAGATACTGGCATAAACGTAGCCTGGGCATTGTGCAATGTAGTCCAGATACTGTCATACATGCAGCCTTGGCATTGTGTAATGTAGTCCAGATACTGTCATACATGTGGCTTGGGCACTGCAATGTAGCCCAGATACTGCCATACATGTAGCCAGGGCATTATGCAATGTTATCCAGATAATGCCATACATGTAGCCTGGGCATTGTGCAATGTAGTCCAGATACTGGCATACATGCAGCCTGGGCATTGTGCAATGTAGTCCAGATACTGGCATACATGTAGCCTGGGCATTGTGCAATGTAGTCCAGATACTGGCATACATGTAGCATGGGCATTGTGCAATGTAATCCAGATACATGCTTGCCGACATACTCCATGCTGGTCGACATTATGCGTGCTTGCCGATAAAATGTATGTTTGCCGATATTATGCATGCTTACTGAAAAAATGCATGTTTGCTGACACAATGCTTGCTTGCAGATAAAATACATGCTTGGCGGTTGATGCATTTATGCCAATATAATACATGCTTTCCGACATAATGCATGCTTGCCGACATTATTCATGCTTGCCGATATAATGCATGCTTGCTGATAAAATGCATGCTTGCCGATATAACGCATGCTTGCCGATATAATGCATGCTTGCCGATATAATGCATGCTTGCTGATATAATGCATGCTTGCTGATAAAATGCATGCTAGCCGATATAACGCATGCTTGCCAACAGAATACATGCTTGCCGACATAAAACATACTTGCCGATATAATGCATACTTGCCGACACAATGCATGCTTGCCGACAAAATGCATGTTTGTTGATGTATGGAATGTTTTCCAAAATGCTGACATGAAACATGCTTGTCGACATAATGCATGCTTGCCGACACAAAGCATGCTTGCCGACAAAATGCATGCTTACCGACATAATGCATGCTTGACGACATATTGCATGCTAGCCGATATAATGCATGGTAACCGAAATAATGCATGCTTTCCGACACAGTGCATGCTTACTGACATAATGCATGCTTGTCGATATAATGTATGCTTGCCGACATAATGCATGCTTGTTGACATTATGCATGTTTGCCGATTTTATGCATTCTTGCTGATAAAATACATGTTTGCCTACATAAGGCTTGCTTGCGGATAAAATACATACTTGGCTGTGGATGCATTCATGCCAATATAATACATGCTTTCCAACTTAATGCATGCTTGCTGATAAAATGCATGCTTGCCGTGATAATGCATCCTTACCCAATAAACATATGTTTGCCGACATAATACATGCTTACCGACATAAAACAGGCTTGCCGATATTATGCATGCTTGTCGACATAATGCATGCTTGCCGACAAAAAGCATGCATGCCGACAAAATACATGCTTGCCGTAATAATGCATGATTTCCGACACAGTGCATGCTTGCCGACATAATGCATGCTTGTCGACAAAATGCATGGTTGCCGATGTGATACATACTTGCCGATATAATACATGCTTGCTGGCAAAATGCATGCTAGCCAACATAGTGCATGATTGTCGATTGTAATGCATGGTTGCCGAAATGCCGACGTAATGCATGCTTGTCGATATAATTCATTTATGACGCCATATTGCATGGCTGCCGATATAATGCATGCTTGCCAACATTATGAATGCTTGCCGATGTGAGATACTTGCCGACATAATACATGCTTGTTAACATAATGCATGCTTGCCGATATAATGCATGCTTGCTGGCAAAATGCATGCATGCCAACATAGTGCATGATTGTCGATTGTAATACATGCTTGCCGAAATGCCGACGTAATGCATGCTTGCCGATATAATGCATTTATGACGACATAATGCATGTTTGCCGACATTATGCATGCTTACCGATATAATGCATACTTGCCGATAAAATGCATGCTTGCCAACATAGTGCATGATTGTCGATTGTAATACATGCTTGCCGAAATGCCGACGTAATGCATGCCTGCCGATATAATGCATTTATGACGACAAATTGCATGTTTGCCGACATTATGCATGCTTGCCGACATAGTGCATGCTTGCCGATAAAATGCATGCTTGTCGACATAATGCATGCTTGCCGACATAATGCATGCTTGCCGACATAATGCAAACTTGCCGACAAAATGCATGCTTGCCGACCTAATGCATTATTGTCGATGTAATGCATTCTTACCGAAATAATGCATATTTGCCGACATAAAACATGCTTGCCGGCAAAAGGCATGCTTGTCGATGAAACGCATGCTTGCCGACATAATCCATACTTGCAGACATAAAACATGCTTGCCGGCAAAAGGCATGCTTGTCGATCAAACGCATGCTTGCCGACATAATCTATACTTGCCGACATAAGGCATACTTGCCGAAATAATGCAAACTTGCCGACATAATGCATGCTTGTCGATGAAACGCATGCTTGGCGACATTATCCATACTTGCCGACATAATCCATACTTGCCGATATAATGCATGCGTGTCAATGTAATGCATGCTTACCGAAATAATGCAAACTTGCCGACATAATGCATGCTTGCCGATCTAATGCATTATTGTTGATGTAATGCATGCTAACCGAAATAATGCATACTTGCCGACATAATACATGCTTGCCAACATAATGCATGCGTGCAGATATAATGCATGCTTGCTGACATAATGCATGCTTGTCGATGTAACGTATGATATAATGCATTATGGTCGATGTAATGCATGCTAACCGAAATAATGCATACTTGCCGATATAATACATGCTTGCCAACATAATGCATGTGTGCAGACATAATGCATGCTTGCTGACATAATGCATGTTTGTCGATGTAACGCATGATATAATGCATGATTGCCGATGTAATGCATGCTTGCCGACATAATACATATTTGCCGACATAATGCATGCTTGCCGACATAATGCAATCTTGTCGATGTAACGCATGATTGCCGACAGAATGCATATTTGCCGACATAATGCATGCTTGTCGATGTAATGCATGCTTACCGTAATAATGCATACTTGCCGACATAATGCATGCTTGTCGATGAAACGCATGCTTGCCGACATTATCCATACTTGCCGACATAATCCATACTTGCCGATATAATGCATGCTTGTCGATGTAATGCATGCTAACCGAAATAATGCATACTTGCCGACATAATGCATGCTTGTCGATGAAACGCTTGCTTGCCGACATTATCCATACTTGCCGACATAATCCATACTTGCCGATATAATGCATGCTTGTTGATGTAATGCATGCTAACCGAAATAATGCATACTTGCCGACATAATACATGCTTGCCAACATAATTCATGTGTGAAGACATAATGCATGCTTGCTGACATAATGCATGCTTGTCGATGTAATGCATGCTAACCCAAATAATGCATACTTGCCGACATAATACATGCTTGCCAACATCATTCATGCGTGCAGACATAATGCATGCTTGTCGATGTAATGCATGCTTGCCGATATAATGCATGCTTACTGATATAATGCATGCTTGCCGATGTAATGCATGCTTGCCGAAATAATGAATATTTGCCGACATAATGCATGCTTGCCGACATAATGCATGCTTGTCGATGTAACGCATGATTGCCGACATAATGCATACTTGCCGACATAATGCATGTTTACCGACATAGTGCATGCTTGTCGATGTAACGCATGCTTGCCGACATAATGCATACTTCCCGACAAAATGCATGCTTGTCGATGTTATGCATGCTTACCGAAATAATGCATACTTGCCGAAATAATGCATATTTGCCGACATAATGCATGCTTGCCGACATAACGCATGCTTGTCGATGTAACGCATGCTTGCTGACATAATGCATACTTGCCGACATAATGCGTGCTTGTCGATTTTATGCATGCTTACCGAAATAATGCATACTTGCTGACATAAAGAATGCTTGCCGACAAATGTTTGTCGATGTAATGCATACTTGCCGACATAATGCATGTTTGCCGACATAATGCATGTTTGTCGATATAATGCATGCTTGCAGACATAATGCATGTTTGTCGATATAATGCATGCTTGCAGACATAATGCATCTTTGCCGACATTATGCATGCTTTTCGAGGTAATGCATGCTTGTCATAATGCCGACATAATGCATTCTTTCTGGTATAATGCATGCTTGCCGACATAATGCATGCTTGTTGATGTAACTTATGCTTGTCGATATAATGCATGCTTTCCGATATAATGCATGCTTGATGATATAATGCATGCTTGCCGGTATAATGCATGCTTGCCGACATGATGCATGCTTGTCGATATAACGCATGCTTACCGACATGATGCATTCTTGGCGACATAATAATTATATGCTTGCGACATAATGCATGCATATCGATATAATACACGTTGGTCAATATAATGCATACATATTGAACTAATGTATGCTTGCCGGTAAGGAAAACTCCGACGCTTTGTAGTATTGTGTGACGCACTCGCCACAAATGTATTAACAAGATTAAGATCAATCATTTAATAGAAAACTTGTGTATTTATTTTCTATTTTTAATACTAAAAAGGTAGTTGAGCATTTCAAACGAAAGATAAAACAGACGCATTCAAACTATTACATCATTTTCATGTGTGGACGTTCTACAAAAACTATTTCAATGAATTACAATAGATTAAGATCAAATTAACAACAATGATGCCAGCCGGTATGTAACATACTGGTATAACCTTTATAACAATGAAATAAACTTTATTCTGGGCAGATCACTGAGTTATCACCAGTTGTGACACTTACTATGATATACTCATTTTAAAATGAAGGAAGTAGGCTAAAACAGACACTGTAATGACAGCACGATCATCAGTCTACCAGTGTGCAATGCGGTATGGTAAAATATATGGGCTTACTATTCTCTATGAGTATTTCCGGATCCGGTAAATAACTATTCAACATGTCTTGAAACAATAGTAAATACATTGTACACATATGAGCATCTATCGACACAGAAAATTTAATACAAAATTTAGAATTTATATGCGAAAGTTTGATCATGCTATTGGCTGATCAGTCTTGTAAAGGGGAGACAACTCGTGTTTGGAGGCTTCTTGATTTTGAGCATTATCGTAATGTTTGCGTTGACGTCCAGTGATGTTAAAAATCAACGTTGACGTAAACGTCCACGGAATGTGAACGTCACCATATGAAACTTTTGACGTGTCGTTCGGCTTCCATTCGGGCGCGGGAGTGGTCATGTCCTCGACACGCTGAAACAAATTAAAAACACTTTATACAATGTACTAATATCTAAAGGCTATATACTTCAAATACTTCAAGATTGGGGGCAAATAATTGATGTCGCTCATCTTGACCATCATAGAATAAACCTAAAACAATGCACGTCGCAAATCTTAATTCAATAATAGTTGTTTTAAAAGTAAATTCACAGGCGCCAAATTAATATATATCATATATTTATAAAATATAAATATATTAGATGGTTAAACTTATTAATAAATATTTATATTGTGTGTTACTAGGAATTCGACTTGGGTCGATTTTCGAGCAAAAGTATTGCTGATTTTTTTGCTTGATACTTTAAAACCTACCTTGCCACATGAACCCCTAGACCTCCCAAATCTGAACACGAAACATATAACAATTGGTGAGATGATGGCGAGTGCGAGTGCCCAGCCAAGAGCCTCCGCCCACGGGGGATACGTGTACGACCCGTAGGTAGGGGGTGAATACCGGGAAAACGAGACCACGATCAGCACCTGCAAATAAGGACAAGTGTTCTCAAAACTTCCTTTGACTCATACAATATACCTATTTAACGTGTATATGGGTTTCTCGCAAACGTGCCAGCATTCATAAATGTAACTCTGATTTGTCGCTCAGTTGCCAGCACACATAAACGTGACTCTGATCTGTCGCACTGTTGCCAGCACACATAAACGTAACTCTGATCTGAGCATGTAACTCTAATCTGTCGCATAGTTACCAGCATACATAAACGTAACTCTGATCTGTCGCATAGTTACCAGCATAAACACACGTATCTCTGATCTGTCGCGTAGTCGCACAGTTACCAGCATACATAAACGTAACTCTGATCTGTCGCACAGTTACCAGCATACATAAACGTAACTCTGATCTGTCGCACAGTTACCAGCATACATAAACGTAACTCTGATCTGTCGCATACTTGCTGTAATTACCAGAATGAGTATTGGCGCTACAACCGATGCATTGCACCTGAGGATAGCCGGGATTGGACTCCCGGTCATTAGTTCAACGTCCCGGCTCAGACGTGGCAAACCTGTAATACATAAAAAGCTGTTATACTTAAAGCAAATTTTATGAAATCGGCTTGCTACAACATTACGGGTTTGTAGACTGCTTCAGACCGCGGACCTCAGGAGAACGGGACACATTATTCTCTGTTCAGCAGAGCTCTGCTGTTCGAAGAGACAACCGAAAACATTCTGGAGGAATGATCAGGCCTTTAACACACCAGTTACTGATAATGGTCTTGCACAAGCCTCTGCAAATACCATCACGAGTACATATGGTATACTGTGTACTGAAGTATGCAAAAACAGGACGCTAGTCGTTCCTTCTTTCTTAAAACGTTTAAGAAAAATACATATAGTTCACAATCTACGTAAAATTACAGCGTAATGTAATGAAGCATAATATGATTTTAATTAGAGTGCATGTAGTTCACCAAAACAAGAGTATGGTAATGACGTCAACTTACCGTAGACCCAGGTGATGACGACACACTCAGTGAGGCACACAAACAGGATGGTCCACGCTGCGGCGTACCAATCCAACCACTGGAAGATGTACATCCCGCCCTATAAAACACAGTACAGTGACCAAACAGGGAGGATAATAACTGCAATGATTGATATTGCATCCCTGTGTGGAATATGAACTGTCGGACACGAGCTTGCACCTTTCTCAAGAAGGGCTGACGTGCTATGGTATTGCACGGCGTTCTACAAGTACGACACCACGACTACATAATAAAGTGTGTGATATCTGCAAAACATGTTTCAGACGAATCAAGAATCAGTTTTCTTTTAAACTAATTGTAAGGTAAGCTGTGAAAAAGTTATATTTAAAATATAATTAGAAATATGATAAAGAAATATTGTATATATAGTTTCTGAAGAGTGTGATTCATTTGGGTTTTGAATTAGATGATTTGACAATACAGTCAAACCTGTATTAAGCGGCCACCCTTGGGAAATGATGAAAGTGGCTGCTTAAGACAGGTGGCCACTTAATCCAGGTTTGACATTTCCGCCACTTTAGCTTTATTCAGTATGTATCTTAACCACCACCTCACACCACAATCAGTAACATATGTATCAAAATTATTGAAGAAGGTTGAATACAAATGCATTTGTATAGATAAAATAACTTTATTTCAAATTTATAAATAAAATACATTAGATAAATGTTGATACAAGAAATAAACAAAACACACCACATATCAGTCTACATGTAGCTAGGCACATCAATCTTATAACTCACTGTACAACTGGGACAGAACATGTATATGTACCTGGGACCTGTTTTGGTGTTTACCATAATACATCAAACATGCTTTCGCTACATACAATGTTTCATACATCATTTATTTTGCAAGGATTTAATATTGATGATAAGAGTAGTTTACTTTGTGAAGGAGCAATCAAACAACTTTCTTCAGTTGCACAGCAGTACACTATTTTATCGTCCCATTTTGGGGTTATAATCAATCTTAAAACTAACATAACACGCAACACTGTATCGTCATGGCTCTGAAACAAACAACATAATGTAAAAACTTCATCACTAATATTTGTTTGTTCTCCTGAGCTCAAATGTAAATATTAAGTGTGTATAAGGAAGGGTTTTAACCACAGAGTTATAAAGGGATCATGCACCCTGTCCTTTTTGGTAGCACTAATGGAAAGCAACATGTGCACCGTTCTGCTTATATATCTGCCCATTCGGAGCTCCTCGGCCATTTTATCGAAAACAACCTCGGATGTATTTGGACGGTTTACATACTCAAAAAGTGGTACGTTTAAGTCCGCTGCAAGTAGATCGCGTAGTAATTTTATTTAGCAAATAAACTTTGTGACTTAACTCTTGGGATTCTTAATTATGTTTACAATAATACAATTCAATGGCAATCAATTTAAACTTAGATCAATAAATACAACTCTAGAACATTACATTTAATTAATGATATAATTCAAAATTTTACGAACTACTTCAACTGATGTACCTGCATACATCCGAGGTTGTTTTTGAAAAAAATGGCCGAGGAGTTCCGAATGTATATCTGCCTATATAAAATGAAATGCTATAGATTATCATATATGTCTTACGTTTTTGGAAGTTAAAACTTTATAAATTAAACACATTCTTTAATACATATCTACTAAAACAAACATTCCTTAAGCATGCTATAGCATAAAATATTATCTAAATGTAGAACAAAACAACATTTTCTTAAAATCACAGTATGTTTTAGTGATGCATTTTTTTGTATATCGTAATGACTTATCTTTACCTTTTTAACCTTTCTTAACCTTAAGATTGATAAAAAAAGTGCAATTATCGCAATTAAAAAATGCAACAAAACCGAATGCATAATCTAAATTAAGCGCGCACAACGTCATTACGAAATTTGCTTTTCACGTGATTTCCTTTATACAAAAAATGTTGTTGTATATACAAATGCTTGCCATATCTTAACGAAAAAGTTATTGGTAAAACTGTGTATTCATATTTTTAAAGGTAACCATACTTGCAGTGTTATTTTCATAAACTATTTCAATCGAAAGCTTAATCATATTCAAATGAAGAAAAATGATATATTAAGACAATTAGTATAGACACATTTATCGGCCATTTTTTCACTGAACAACATTGATAATTTTTCATTCGAAAAAATATCACATTTATTTTAGAAACAGGAGCTTTTTTCTTCATGGTAATGTTCATTTGGAAATGTTCAATGACAGTATATCTCCAGTTATTTCTTCAGTCTAAAGCATCAAAAAGGCAACTTCCTTGATATCGTTTGTGCAAAGCGTTATTCTCTTTAAATGTATATACCTCATAAGTATATATTGAGTCAGTGGTCGAGTCAGAGGATCCCTTTGTATTTCCCATCCATTTCTGATTAATAAAGCATCGTGTGGCCTCGGGGTTTTAACAGACATTATATGAGTCTTTATTATAGTTATATACGCACTTTATTTTTTTAACTAATTATTGAAGCCCTAAGTGGCATTGGGACTTTAAATTATAAACCACGGCAATCTTTTTTAAAATCTTGAACAGTTTGTAGTAATTTGGGTATGGACCACACAAGTAATCATTTTGATTTTAAATTGTTTGTTTGGAATAACAGTTATTGTTGCTAATGATAATATTTTGTATTCATTCGATAATGAAATACAAAACATCTTTTTGATACTGTTTTTCGTAGACGCTATGTTGCCATAAAATGATATGATATTAAACTAAAATAACACAATTTTATCTGAAATTGTTTTGGAAGTAAAATGCTTTTAGTTATTTAAAGATGGATTTAGACACCAGTTGCCATAGCAACATATTTTGATTGATGATTGTTTTTGTTGTTGTCATGACACAATTAATCTATTGTTTTCCATCAAGTGTGTTTTTAAAGTATTAGTATTAAATCAATAAAGAAACATCATTTGAATTTTTGTTTATAAATACCTTAATTTTGCAAGCAATTTCATTTTATTTTGCATGTACCTTTATTTAGCAAAATGCCATAGCAACGCCAAACAATGAGATATTTCTGATTTTCTTTCCACTGAAATTCTCCGAAGGTAGTACTGCTTCAGATTCAGTTAAAAAAAAACTTAATTTGTGATATTGGCGTCTTTAGTGCCATTTTTAAAGGCGTCATCACTCGTCACGCCGTTACTACCGCCGTCGAGTCAGGACAATAGATACAGGGAAAATACAACGACTATCAATAATGCCGCGACTGTTTTTATAAAAACCTTAGGGCAAGCTGAGTGATACATCGAACGTTTGTACCATGGTAGAGAGTTTTCTCTATACTTTAACGCCCATATCGGAACAGTAACATGTAGGCGGACATCAATCGTTCTATAACTATCATATGAATAAATCAAAACGCCTTTCACTTACATGCACGCTAGTTATTTAACATTGGCCTAGAGAGCATGGTACCAAAAAGTTACCTCATCCCCATTACCATGATTGAAAATTAAACATACGTGCTGAAGCGCTCGCTTGTAATTTCAATTTCAACTCGAGCTGCAGCTGCAATCACTATGACACGGGCATTTGGATCCCACTTACCCTGGTACAGAAGGGCAAAGTGAGAATGAAGGCGATTATATTGATGACGACCACTGCGCAAAGCCGCCTCTTTCCTCTCAACCAACGAGGAACCAGATACTCCAAACAGCTCATTAACGTCTCCGTGGACAACACCTGTCAACAGATATGCCAAGGTAATGAAATCAAAGTGCTAAAAGTGATAAAAGATGCGTGAACATAGTGCATACAACCATTGCCACATTGAAAACAAACAGTCCCATTTACGCGGATACCTTTCATCCGGAGTTTAACACCGAAAGCGCTTAAACACTGAGACCCATTTCCAAATCTTTCGAATTGCGATTTTAATTATTTGAATATGAAGCAAAACTTCCCAATGAAGCGTAAATTTATGCGGCACAAGCAGTATGAGCGAGAAACAAAACAGAATGGGAAGCTAGTCATAAAAGTCAAATTACCGGTACAGGGAAGCCAGTCCCACCTGTCACATAATAATACAGAAAAACCAAGTTCACGTGTCACGTTTTGATACAGGAAAGCCTGGTCAACGTGTCATATAATGATACAGGAAAGCCTGGTCCACGGGTCACATAATGATACAGGTAAGACAAGTCCACGGGTCACATAACGGTATAAGGAAGCCAGTCCCACCTAGAAATCTTTCCCATTGGGTTCATCAATTGGTCTAGGGCAACCTCCAGAGAAAATTCAAGTTTCATTGTTCTAGTCAAGTCAAGTCAACACATTTATTCACTCA
This sequence comes from Mya arenaria, assembly GCF_026914265.1. NCBI lineage: Eukaryota > Metazoa > Mollusca > Bivalvia > Myida > Myidae > Mya > Mya arenaria. Next base: position 63,571,852 of record NC_069129.1, on the reverse strand, counting down.
AATTCATGCACAACATGAAAAAATTAAGGTAATTGATAAAGACAATACATTTCAGAGGCTCAAATTGAGGATTCAAAGACATAACATACATTCAAGTGAATCAAATATTTAAAGACCAGATAGTTCTAGGTCATACAGTTCTTGAGTTATTGTGCGGACAGTTTACATTTTTTGAGAATGACACTGACTCTCCAAACAAATCAGAGTATCTCCTAAAGGAGTGCAACCATACCACTGAAGTTCCCTGATCATATGCCAAACTATTCTAAATGTATAATGTGGACAAGAGATGGTCTATCGTCAAACATAACCGACCGGCCGTCAGACCAACCAACTGACCTATCTGTTTACATACCTATACATGTTCCTCGAAGGAGGCATAACAACACATATAATCGCATCTTAAAAATAACCACAGAAACTATATATCTATCTAACTATGGCATTGGCGGTGCGATTTGTTAGTTAAGTGAAATGGGCGGTGACTAAAATAGTTCAGTCTGCAATACTAGAGGAGTTGTAACCCGCCTTACCTGGGAATCCAGACCAACGAAGATTAGGTTGATGAAAAACAGTGCCGACCACAGTTGGCCTAGCGGGAAGTAAGTGAATGCCGTCGGGTAGACGGTGAAACCCAGCGACAGACCTGGGGTATTATATACATATGGGTAGACTTTCTTATTTGTTTTGTTCATGGATTTCTGTAACGCATCTCCTTGCATTTGATCGTGGGATTTCTTTTGAATCAATACAATACAATACAATACAATACAATACAATACAATACAATACAATACAATGCAATACAATACAATACAATACAATACAATACAATACAATACAATACAAAACAATGCAATGCAATGCAATGCAATACAATACAATACAATACAATACAATACAATACAATACAAAACAATGCAATGCAATGCAATACAATACAATACAATACAATACAATACAATACAATAAAATAAAATACAATGCAATGCAATATAATATAATACATCAAGCAGATCTCCACGTGATCCATTTGCGTAAAAATCTTCGATCTAGGATATTCGGCGGTCTTACAAACTGACGACCGGCCCTAAGCTAGTTTTTTTATTTAGCAAAGGTATCACATTAGACTTTTAAATCAACATAAAATAAGAAACTTTGGCCGCCTACCGGAGGTGACTGTTTTTTCAAGGTCAAGGCCGCTGTCGTGCGCCATCACGCCGAGGACGGCGAAACAGATCAGCCCGTTGAAAACAGCGGAGAAAAAGTCCAATACGGTGGATACGACAGAATACCTGGATAAAAGTACACACATATTTTAAAACTCTGTTAATAATAATAAGTGTAAGTTTTCATTCGTCACGGATTTCTTGCATCTGGCGTTGCTTAAAGAAAATCATCACTTAGGATACTCAGTGTATGTGTTCAGCAAAACTGTAATGTAATTTATAAATGATACAGGGATTATGTATATTAAGAGATGCCTTTGAACACATATGGTTAGGATTGCGTGTGGTACCTGACTGTGTTTCCCCTGAAGCTGTTGTGGCTAGCGATCATGGGTATGGTTCCCCAGCCCGGGCCCAGCGTGTACGCCGCCATCATCGCCGCCTCCACCCAAACCTTTGGAACCATGGGAATATATTTGGTTACATCAATTATGTTCATTTAGATAATTTCAATCATCTGGTATCGCCTATATAGTATTATACAGTTAAAACACAACGTTATTTCAAATAGATTTCACTCGCGACAGATCTTCGCTGACATTGTGGCTGTTAAAGAGTTGAATATACAAAGCTCATGAAGTACTTGGAGACATTTGACGAACGGCTTTGCATTTATGCATTACAATCAGCAGATTCGATGGGGGGGGGGGGGTTACGGACGCCATCCCCTAAACTTGACCAAGTTAACACTTTTATGTCAATACATATACACTATCGTAGAATAAAAGACTACAAAATAAGACTACAAAATGCACCAATACAGACAAAACATAGCCAAACCCTTACACAAAATAGAACAATATATAATTCGGTCCAGGGGGAGGGGGCACATGTCCATGGTTGCAAACCCATATCGCGCCCCATATAATCCTGAACCGCCCCTGATTAAGGGTTTACACTTGTATTTAAGGTGTCAACAAGTCTGTAACTGGTATTGTTTGGGTGGCAACCCAAGTGTGTCATTCTAAAATAAACTGCTAAGCATTAGCTTAAACAACTTTTAGAACATGACCTGTATTGTACTGCTTATTTCCCGCACTCTTCACCGACCTTGACGTCCGTGATCCTGTCGAAGGTTGGAGTGAGGTAGTACAGCATTCCCATAACGGACCCCTCCAACATGAGCGCGCGGATCCAGATGGCCAGCATTAGAACCAGCGGCAAAAACACTGTCACGTACATCACCTGCACATATGCAATGAATTGGTCTACGGTACATATTTTAATGAAACAGAGTAGTACGCTAGCATGTCATAAACACTTCGCAAAAATTGGCAACCAATTTGACTTATTTTACTACTTACGTCTGTGGGCAAAGATCAAACAGCAACTGACAAATGATCATTTAAACCTTTTCAATTGACTTGATGCTCTTGAGCATGCAGAGGGTGACGAGAAACCGCCAGATGAACACGTACAGGACAAAGTTCCATAGCATGCCGTCCATGTGACCCAATCCCGGAGACAACTGCAGAACCTCGTATCTGAAACGTCAAGTTATGCGTAGATGGACACATTTAGCGCTGGCTCTTCAATGTTCCGGCGCATGTCCCGGGTAAACTTCAGACCAACAAGGACAGTCTATATATTTCAGTAAAGCTCGATGAAAAGTTTGTTGAGCCTCTTTCATATAATGATACCTGTCCACGCCCTCCCCCACCCCTGGCCTTTTAATTGAACCAATCACAGGGACAACAAGGCAATCCGACATTGTAACTATCGATCCATAAAGAATGTGATGCTATTTGATGAGTTTGCTGAAATCGAAGTCTAATGTTAAAGTATTACGGAACAGATCAGTTCACCTTTAAGACACCTCCAAACCCCCGTTGTCATTCCGTCATTGTTTTACCTCTGTTCTTACTTCAATGGTATTGACACATAGACATTCGTATAGATCTTTACAATAAGTACTAATTTAAGTGACATGCAAAAGAGAGAAAACCTATGACCTATGATTCTTCTTCATTCTACACCATTGTTTAGACATTATCTAGAGATTGATAAAGACGTTTTTGAAATCTGATAACGCTCAATGGCTGTCATGAATCAGTAATGACGCACCAATCAACCACTCATGCACACCCAACCAAAGTCGAAAGTGGTTTTATGTTAAAACTAATGATTAGTTTCTGTTCGATTGTGAAGACATGTCAAATACTCACGACTAATCACCTCTTAAGTAGCGGACACAGACATCTCTCATTATGACGTTTGATAGAGTAGTATGTTTTTTAAATCGCAAGTCAGCATGTGTACTTGCAAGATAAAAAAAAATATTTTGTCGAAGTATGTAGAGCGTGTCCAAAAGGCACAACACGACCGAAGTCTTATGAACAAAGCTTATATGTTCTCAGTTAGAACTATAATTGCAAACCTTGCAATAACAATTGTCAATACCTTGGTTGTCTTTGTCCTTCGCTGTCTGGTAATTCGAGTAATTAAATCAATGGTCCATAGTACGAAACACAAGAGATCATGAGTGAACATGGTTTCCCCCAAATAATAATTCATTTACTGACTATCTCAGCATTTTGACTGATATTGTGTTAAGACAAGTATTTTAGTAGCTTAGTATCAGTAAGAGGTTACTCCGAATCCATCAAATCAGCATATATTTAATCAAACTTATAGAATGAATTCTCTAAAACCTAAACATGACGATACTATGAAAAGCCATATAAAGGTACCGAATATTCCCTGAACGTGTCTACTGCAAATCATCAATCAATATTAACAATGGTTACTCACTGCCAGAACTGTTCTGCTGACGTCATCATAGTTCGATTATTGTCGTCAGAATGTGTGTATGACGTCATATTATAGTTCACAGTGGTATGCTCCCCGGCGACACCCACTGCAACCGTGTCGTTGACGATCTTTGTGGCCGGGATACAGCCGTCCCTGTTCCAATCGTTGTTACATGAGGCCCAGGGCAGCTCAGACCGGAAACTGCGCACGAAGTACTCGAGGATCCACGCGCGAAGCACGTTGTAGTAGATGCTATTTACGATGTTGATGACAAACAGAGTGTAGCCGATTCCTGAATACGCAACATAAACGCATGCAACCACTATAAACGCATGTGGACACTGGTAAGACTTGTTGTATTTTACACAACATAAACGCATGCATACACTGGCACGACTAATAATATTTACACAACATAAACGAATGCATACATGGGTAAGACTTGTTGTGTTTACACAACATATACAAACGCATGCAGACACTGGTAGGACTTGTGCTGCTAAACACAACATAAACGTATACATGCAGACATTGGTAGGACTTGTGCTGCTTTACATAAGATAAACGCATGCAGACACTGGTAGGATTTGTTGTGTTTACACAACATAAACGCATGCAGACATTGAATATACTTGTTGTGTTTTACACAACATAAACGCATGCAGACACTGGTAGGACTTGTTGTGTTTACACAACATAAACGCATGCAGACACTGGTAGGACTTGTTGTGTTTACACAACATAAACGCATGCAGACATTGATTATACTTGTTGTGTTTTACACAACATAAACGCATGCAGACACTGGTAGGACTTGTTGTGTTTACACAAAATAAACGCATGCAGACATTGATTATACTTGTTGTGTTTTACACAACATAAACGCATGCAGACACTGGTAGGACTTGCTGTGTTTACAAAACATAAACGCATGCAGACACTGGTAGGACTTGTGGTGGGGACGATGTAAGTTGTGCTAGTTAAAGAGTCTTAACCAAATACATGAGGATTGTTAGTAATAAACACCATAGTTATGTTACATTATCGACGGATTATGTTACTTTTAAGGACATCATTCACTACTGACCCCGAAAGAATGGAGCGAGGTCCCAAACGCCCATGGGTCCTTTCCCCGAGAACTGGGCAGTAGTCACTTCAAGAAACATCATGGGCAGGCCGCATATCATCATGAATAACAGGAACGGGATTAGGAACGCACCTGTATGACATTAAAGAAGTTGTACAAGTTAGGTGTTTGCAGACCAAATAACCCTGAGACGATTCAGGTGTTCAAACAGTATAAGGTATTTGATATATTATGTAAATATATTTACATTTAATGGTCATATTGTTTAAATTTTAGATTCACTTTTGATATATGATGTCATATATGATATTAGTTAAGTAACAAAATGTTTGATCAATCTTAAGTTAATCGTTTAAAGCATCACTGTAACAGATTCACTGTTTTGACAACTGTTTTATTTTTTGTCTTCGAATGAGCCAATTTTATGAAAATATCTGCAAACCAGTGATATAAAACTGCTGACAAAAGATCAGATCGCAGAAGCGTTACTAACGGTTTAATAAAAATGCTTTAACATCGTAAAAATATGAAAATCTGCGATCTAATCTTTTTTCAGCAGTCTTATATCATTGGTTTCCATGCATTTTCGCATCAATTGGCTCGTTCCAAGACAAACCATAAAGTTGTCAAAACGTTCAATCTGTGAGAGTGCAGCTTTAAGACCTTGATATTTTTTTTTTGTTTAATCTGTTTATATAATATATACAGGCCAACAATTTTTGTCATATATTGTTGCACAAATGTCGACAGATCGTGAGCTCCACGAGCTGTTTATTGGAATATATATACGGATTAAACCGACTTAAAACAAGGAGTGTCTTGTTTAGGGCACAGTGCAGGTAAGACAAAAGAAAAATAACATGAAAATATACTCGGCGGCGTAAAAAGTAGTAATATAAATATGATTTAAACATTTACCTATATAAATAACGACATCTTTCAGCTTATACATAATAATAAGACCCATAGAAACAAAGCTAAAAAAGAGGAGCTCACGCGTCTGGCTTCCGGTTAGGCGTATTTATATTACGATAACAGTGATATAAAACTACATTCCAGGTCAAATTATCCTTCAAAAATAAAAAAATACTGAAATCATCCGTCATTTTGTTCCGCACTGGCTTAAAATTCATAAATAAAAATCAACGTTGGACCCCCAGATTACGAGCGACAATGAACACATTTTGCGATACAGAAATATTATTTTCTGCGTTTGAGTAAAACGAATTAGAAGAAAAAATATTTTCCCTTGTTTGTAATGGAATAACCACAGGTGGCGTTTTATAGACACGAGTCATTTATATGCATGCGTATTTCGGGCGTGTATGAATGTAAAGGCATTCAGCGCTCGATACGTTCAAATCGATACAATTGATTGTTAAATTTTACAAGCAAATGTTTAAGGCGAATGTTTTCTGTTATTATGCAATTTCATCATATAAATGATCTATTTTTTCTCACTTGTACACAAAGCGTTGTATTTGACAATTGTATAACTTGATATAGTACGTATACGTGAATCATATAAATGATATGTTTTTTATACATAATTTAAATTATTAAGGAGCTTACGGGTGATGAGGCCCGACATCTAGTGATACGAGACAATTCCTCTAAATCTGGATGACAAACGGGTAGAGGTTTCTGAGTTTTTCCCGGAAGGAGGGTTTTATCTCAGTTTTTTCTCGGCCAATCGACCACGTCTGTAAGCTTCATATTTTGCAAGCACGTTGTTAACGAGACATACTTTGCTCATGTTGCAAGTTTGTGCTGCTTGTGTTAATCGGTTTCCCAAAGGCTTTACTGAGAATTCCAAAATAATACCATTGAAAAGTATTGAGTTTGATGTTTTCTATAGGAGATTATAGAATGGTATTAAGGGAAGTATGGCGTTATACAAGGGCATTGTATTGCTATTTGCTATTGTCAAATGAAGCTTTTTGTATGTCAATATGAATAGAATACAACAGCATGCGCCATTTCAGAGTAAAAATAGCCAAAACATTTCTGTGTGAGGGAGCTGAAGGAGGAGCACATAATCACGTTTCAACCCTATCAGAAGGGGCATTCGGTAATGCAAATGAGGCTCGTGTAGACAAATGCTTCATATTGCTATTGCTCCGGAATAAGAAGAGGCTAGCATGTGAATGATAAACCGCTGTGAGTGACAAGGACATGTATTAAATGTCAGAACTATATATAGATATACTAAGTACGAGCTTGACATATAATTCTCATCAAGGAACGGGCATCCAAACAACCACCATAAGTGTAACGTCACGGCGCCGGTATTACCATTTGTGTGTAAAGATGACTGCCAAATATGTATTCCTGTAACTAAATGTAGCCTTATGTTTTAGACATACGGAAAACCCAGTATTGATAGCGAGACTGCCATATCCTGGACCCGCCCTTGAGCGAAAGTAACTCAATATAATTCTTCTTAGTATTATTACTATTATTATTATTATTATTATTATTATTATTATTATTATTATTATTATTATTCTATAATTATTATTATTATTATTATTATTATTATTATTATTATTATTATTATTTTATAATTTTTATTGTTATGATTAATATAATTATTTATTATTATTATTATTATTATTATTATTATTATTATTATTATTATTATTATTAGTGTTAGTGTTAGTATTAGTATTATTACATAATTATGTATAACTACTCTTGAAGCAAACACCTCGCCTACCTCCGCCGTTTCTAAACACGAGGTAGGGAAACCGCCAGAAGTCGGATGTTCCCATGGAGTAGCCTACCAATGACACCAGGAAGCTGCAAGGGCCGGAAAACTGTGGCTTCCGGTCCCCCGAGTCCGCGCTACTGCTCTCCTCTGAGGAGTCTGCACCCACTTCTGGTCCTTTCCCGTTGGTTTCCGGCAGCATATCACCTAACTCTGTACTCGAGTCCGACATTTTATAATTATATTTTTGAATTAAAATAGTATTTAATTCGGAATGAAAATAACCACATACATATCCTGGAATTAAAACTATAGTTCCGCCAGACGAATGGTGTTGCAGAAAACAATAAATATATTAGTCATGATACGCACTTTCACATTGTATAAAGTTACGATACGTAATATACTGCCGACAAGGCTTATTACGATAAACTGCACAAGTTTTAAAAAGCAAAAACACACACGCCCGAATATTAGCGCATTGTTTGAGTCAACAAAATTAACCTTAATGGTAATCGATAATCAATTCAATTAATATAAAAATAGACAATCTCTTTGATAAATAACAAAAGAAGGAATAGTCATTTCACTAATTTTAGTTTAGTTTAAACATATTTTATTGCATGACGATACATTTACACATTATATGATGATGATAACAACAAAGGAACAGAAACAGTGCAATGTAACAAAGCTTACATACAAATAAAAAGGACATGCAAAGGGATTGGGCCACGAGTTTTACCAACATCAGTTACGGCCCTTTCACAAAATGTCACATGAAAAGCAAAAATGATTACGTTGTCACATAAACTATGAAACCAATTCATGCATTTATGTAATGTTCATATACATAGGAATAAGAATAATGTGTCAAATAACTACGATACAAAATATTTCTATGAAAGATGAGAGAGGTGGAGTGCTCCTTGTGCTTACTGTGGAGTGTCTAAGAAGCGATTACTGTACTTTATATAGTGGTGCACTTCCGTAAATATTACAACATTATCATCATTAGAGAGGTTAGAAGATCCGTCAAGTAGTTTGTTAGTGCTCAAGGGATGAAATTGTCTAGTGCTACGAAAAAGTCTCTGCCTTTCGACTATAAATAGTGAGCAGTTAAAGAAGTAATGTTCGGCATTTTCTTCAGTATTACAGTGACCACATAACGGAGAGTCTCTAATGTGATTATTAAACAAGTCTGAATTGAGATCACTGCAGTTATTTCTTATGCGTGCATGATAGACCGACCAGCGGCGTTCTCCACAGACAAATAACGATGGAACATCAGGCCCTTTAAACCTTTGTTGTAAATTGCGCTTGAAAGACGAGAGTGAAGGCGAGTGTCTTGTGTCTACATCGAGTTTATTCCACAATGAGATGGCAGAAGGAATTGTTGAACGACTGTAGATTTCTAATCTCCTATTAAGTGTTACTAAATTTTCACTGTTTCGTAGACTATAAGGGTTAGAGTCATTTACGGTCATTGGGAAGAGCTGCGATAGATAAGATGGTAGTTCTCCACTTTTATATTTATAGACTAGGATGAGTTTTTGCATTGTTCTTCTATCCGATAAGGAAATCCAACCAATTTCTTTAATCAAGTTTGCAATTGACACAGACCGTGTAAGACCTGTAACAATTCTAGCTGCCTCATATTGAAGTTTCTCGAGTGTTTCTTTTTCATATTCAGTTCAATTATACCATACTACTGAAGCATATTCAAGGATTGGTCTTAAGTAGGAAAGATAAATTTGATTGAGAGATTTTCGACGAAGTTTAAATTTGAGAGCTTGCATTGAACCAAGAACCTTTTTTGTAGAAGCAATTATGTTTTCAATATGTTGATGCCAGGTTCCGTCAGAACTTAGAGTGACCCCTAAGTGTTTGTGTGTGTCGTAATAAGTGAGTGTTGTTGAATTAAATACAAGATGTGGGCGCGGTTTATTTGACAGTGCGCAAAACATTGCTTGAGTTTTTGATGGGTTGAATTGAACAAGCCATTGTTTTGACCAGTCAGAAATGGTTTGCATGTCAGCATTTATGGTATTCTCCATATATTCTGTGCTAGCTGACGAGACAGCAAGGGAACTATCATCTGCAAAAAGTCTAGTTGTACTTTGTTGTGCGTCCGCTATGTCATTAACGTATATGAGAAAGAGCAGAGGGCCCAATACTGAGCCCTGTGGTACACCTGCTGTAATGGGTTTGAACTGGGAAAAGGATGTGCCAATGAACACTCGTTGACTTCGATTTTGTAAGTAATGGGATATCCAGTTGATTAAATTACCGGTAATTCCATACTCTTTAAGTTTGAAAATTAGTCCGCGGTGCCAAACTCTATCAAATGCCTTGGATATGTCACAGAAAACTAAGGTAGTTGCTAGTTTATCATCGAATGACTTGCTTATTTGATTGTAGATATCAATAAGATGATATGTTGTAGAATGGCCAGGTATAAATCCTGACTGATTTTTGAAAATAAGATTGTTATGATGCATATAGTTGTATGCGTGTTTGAAAACGATATGTTCCAATATCTTTCCTACGCAACTAATCAGAGATATAGGTCTATAATTGGATAAACAGGTACTATCGCCTTTTTTGAATAGAGGCATAACGTTTGCGAGTTTCCATTTTGTGGGGTAAGAACATTCAGTTAGAGATCTATTGAAGAGAATACAGAGAGGAGTGCATACTGATGATTAGGTTGCTTTTAGCATTTTGTGGCTTATTTTGTCTGGACCACTAGCTTTGTTAGAATCGAGGTTATCAATAACATCTTTTATTTCGGTTTCGGTAACATATATTACTGAGTTCGCTCCGTGTTTTAAGGTTAAACGTCGGCAAAATAACATTGAGATCGTCAACACTAAAGATAGAAACAAAATAATCGTTCAGGGAATCTGCTTTTTCCAAGTCAGTAAACGAATACGAATTATCTGGGTTGTGTAACGGAGGTATACTATTTCCATTGCTTGCATTCTTTTTTAGAAGCATTCGAACAGTTTTCCAATATAAACGCGGATTTGAACTATTAAACTCAACCATTGTATTTTCCAAGTTACTGTAAAATAATTCCTTTGCATGTTCAATCATATTAGTAACTTTGTTTCTTATGTTCTTATATTCGGACCAATCGCCTGGTTTGTTCGAGAAAGTGGCTTTTTTCTTTAGCTTATCACGCGTGTTTGTTGGTTTTCCTAATTTCTGAGTTGTACCAAGGCTTATCTAAATTTTGTATAGTTGCAAAGTAAGTTGGGATGCATCTTTCAGCTATTCTGATGAAAATATTAGTTATTAATTCATTTGCGGCTTCGTCAATACCATCTTCGTTCAATATGCGCCAATCAGTGCTTGAAATGAGAGCGTTCATTTGGTTAAAATCCGCTTTTTTATACTTCCATACCTTTCTTTTAATTGAAGAATTTGATACGAAATTACTTTTGATGAATGCGTATGTCGAAAAATGATCACTTATGTGTGAAATAGTTTCAGAAACTCCTGAATTTAGGACACTTATATGTTCTGATACCGCGATAGGGTCTAATAAAGTACGAGAAGTATTCGTTACGCTAGTCGGCGTGTTTATGACATTATGTAGATTATTAAGTAGCATAGTATCTTTAAATTTGTGGTTTGAGGGGTTCAGCTGGTCTTCGTTAATGTCACCCAGAAGAATAATATTTTCACACAAGTCAGAAGCCTTTTCAAGGCAAATATTAACACGGTCCCAAAATTCAATTCTTAGATGAGGATTGCGATATAATAAGCATATAAGGAAACATTCAGTATTGTATCTAATTTCTACCCAAAGCGATTCGGGAAGATATAATTCTAAGTCTAGCCTACGCATAGGTCTAAAGGAGGCCGAAACATAAATTAAGAAACCGCCCGAATGGGAAGAATTGTCTTTTCGGAACAGGAATTCGTGATCATCAAGTTGTAGGAAATCATCATTAATATCAGGAGAAAGATGGGTCTCCGTGAAACACAAAGTGTCAAAGTCTATAAGCTCATCTTTGATGTAATCTAACTTTGATCGAATACTTCTGATATTTTGGTGAAGAACTAATTTTACATTTTCTTGATCGTTAAAAATGGTTAACCATTACTTATATATAGCTGGTCCGGCATAATGACCACAAACTAAACCCAACTGCACCTAGGCCGGGAATCGAACTCAGGAAGCCTTGGTGAAAGGCGAGTGCGCTAACAACTGCACTAACCGGACACTGTGTACTACATAAAATCTATATTTCGTTGTTGCTGCCGTTTAAGCATTCTTGCTAGAGGACAAGTTCTGGTCACATAGTTCTGGCAGTCTACACTCACTTGGGTCGATTGGTGGGCAGGGTGGGGAGGGGGGGGGGGGTAGATCGGTTTTGGGCGTTGTTGCCGTTACACTCTGCGAGAAAGATCTACCGACTTTTTACTCAAACATAATATATATAGAATTAGGTTAAAAAGAAAATTTGGAAAACCTAAAATACCGTGATGCCTCCGAGGTTTAAAATCAAAAGTACATGAACATAGCATTGCCAAGCGACAATAATGCGGTGAAAAGGAGATTAAAACAAACTTTTATCATTATCAGTATCAATGTTCAAATTACCAATTTCTAAGCCCTCCTAAAACATTTCGCTGGAAAAGTGTTCGAGAACTGTGTGTATAATATAATCTAAGGACCGAAAGTAGGTGAACTGAATACAAACAGAACTAGTGGCCGTGTTCGTAAGGCATCTTAGAACATTCAAAACAAGTTGCAGGAGGCGTGTACCCACATGAAACAAACGCATGCATAACCATGTCTTTAAACGTAGCGAATAGAATAGTAAGTGGGTGAACATGGAGTTGTGTTACATTTGATAACATGCGTGTAAAACGTACTTGACGAAAAACACAGTTCAAACGGCGACGGTGTGAACATTAATTCATCAAATGTTAAACATGGTATGTCGATCTGCCGATTTACGATTATAAAAGTATGCCGGTCTAGCGGCCTACAGCCTTAAACTGGAAGATAGAAAAAGAATTCTTGATTAAAAAATCCAAACCTCACGGGAGATGAGTCATATACAATAACGCGCCAAATACAATATATAGTTATTTAATGCGAATCAAATAACGACATTTCATAATTTAGCATAACCAAATGAATAACTAATCGTTAATCATATTATTGAAAACTGACATAAAATCATTAGAAATGCAATTTTTTTTCTGAACTATTTGACAACCACTGTTACATGCATCTAGATTCTATCAGAATGTGGTTTCAAGTTACTGTATTTACAATGCATTTAGATAATTGAAATCCCACACAAATTGCACCTCTTGCCAATTTAGATTAGATGAAAAAGAAGCCATTTAATTAAATCCAAATTTAGTGCTGTTTAAGGTATAAATTACTATTTCAATGAGGTATTTTCGAACTGTTGAATGTTTGCACTGGATCGTCTTCGATATTGTTTGGCTGCAGAAAAGAGGTAAAAAAAGATTCAACCTTCGATACCTTTATATTTAAGCGATTGTGAAACTATCTGATTAATTTACAAATTGGTATTCTTCTATTGCATACATTGGTTGTGTTTTTGGCTTATTATAATGTGTAAGATTGTATGGAGTTAATAACAATTATGCAATATTTTCAACCTGTAATCGTAGATTCAATCAAGCGTAATTGATTTAATTTCTTGAAAGACAGGATCATTATAACTTAAAAGTCTTCAAGCAATAATCCGTAATTTTAGGAATGAAATCATTCATTTCAAGGGTATGCACGTGTTAAGTGTTGACGGTGTGAACATTACAGTTTCGTATGTGAGATACATCTTTATATCCTTAAGTTGAAATAATTCATATTTATACAATATAATTTCACATTCAATATGACAGTATATTCGATAAGATCTGATTAAAGCGATTGATAAACCTAGTTTAATATATACGTAATCATAATCTTATGTTTTAAAGCTACATCTCACAGATTCACCGTTTTGACAACTTTTTTGATTTTTTGTCTTGGAATGAGCCTAATTTTGCGTAAATGTCTGAAAGCTGGAGATATAAGAATGCTGATCAAAGATCAGATCAAAGTTTCTAATATTTACGCTCGAAAACTGATGTTTTATGGCTAAAAGCGTTACTAACGCTTTAAAAAAAATGAAATTTTCAGCAGTTTGCCAAACAATTGAGATCTGCTCTATTGTGTGTTATCCTATAGGACTGATTTGAAAACACTGATACACTGCCAAACGGTAATAATGCAGCAAAAAAGAGAAAAAAGAAAACAACTGCTATCAGTATTCATTTTCACATTTCCATTCTCAAAGCCAAACTCAAACCGTTTGATAGAAACGTGTCCAATAAAAGAAATCCAACAATATGAGAAAGGGTGTTAACTCTTATATATTGTATCTAATATAATGTCATCGATGAGAACCGGCAGGGCCGTATAGGCGTATGCGTTAGGCATCTAAGTAAAACAATCACCTAAGCGGAAACTTTATTTTTTTAGTTGAAATTAAAGAAACTCAAATGTTTGTACACCAAAATATAAGAAACAAAATTATCTTAACAATTTATGCATATCAATAAATTTGATTAAATGTTAACGGTTTGCTAAAATCTGCAAAATGTTCACTGATAGATATTCAGTTTGATTAACGATTCACTGGCAGACGCAGGGCTGCGCCAGGCTAAAACTATGTGAGTAAGATGTTTTGTATTTAGCAAAAATAACTCTACATTTACAGAACACATTCGAGCTTCGTGGGTGTTTTTGGTAGCTTAAGTGAATATATTTTCAAACGACCATGTCTTGTAGTTAGTTCAGGTGAGACATGTTCAAAATCGAGTATTCGCAGTTACTGAATCCGGTATGTTTCAGGTCATCTGGTGCGTGTACAACACCAACATGGGGGCAGTAGGTCCTCATTTAATTATTTATGAACAAGAGCTCCCCCGAAACTGGTCCAGCGATAACTATCGTGATACAGCTGGGCTGTGTCCCGTCCTGACACACAATACACCCAGACGCTCTCACTCTCTACAAGCCGCGTGAAAACCTGGGCACTGGAGCACGGATGCCCTTGAGTATGATAGTAACTACTACCAATCAGCACGTTAGCTTCCTTCACTAGTTGTAAGTTAACATAGACATTGCTATAAACGCAGACTTGCATGAAGAACATGTAGAGACCAGACACAGGCGCGGTAAACTTCCCGTTGGCGGCATCGTAGCCCAATCCTTCGTTCGTTTGAATGTCCGAGAACACGATTGTGTCTCCTGTGGCGGGACTTTTGTCTTTCGGATTACTTGCGTGGAAAAGCACAAACGGTGTTTCTTTGGCTGCAAAACCAACAAAGGATATTTAGAGTTTAATCACACTTGGATGGATTTTACATTTGTGGAAATTGCCAGTTTGCATCGTTTTCTTTATCGTTAAGATTCTGTTTTAAATACAAGCATTGTTTTGTGATACCACATCATGCATTTATAATCTGAATGGGGTTTCGGTAGCCGTTAGTTTAGTAAAAGGAACCTCGACTAACAATTTCCATGAAGACGAGGAGCCGTACTGATAAAGCTTCATAAAGAAAAAAATCAACTAAGTGAAACGTTTAAGTTTTTAGCAACGAATATTTTCAATATCCTTTATTTGATGTTAAATTTAATCGTGTCCCTTTATTATTTGGACATGTTCCTTGCTTATTGTCATATTTTTGGTGTAAAATCATTGTTAGCTATTATTAAATCCTACTTAAAATCAAATCATTATTTCTAAGTCCATGTCTGAATTTATCACAAAGAAGCATTATAAATACGGCCCAAAGAAAAAATACAAGGGTTACAACAAGCACAACTATGACCACTATCACTGATCTTACCTTTGGTCAGCTGAATCGCATCGTCCAGGGACGCACGAGCGCTGCTTAGAGACTCCTCGACCTTGTTGGACTGTTGCCTTTCATAATCGGTAAGATTAGTTGACATCTCACTTATCAACTCCCTCAGTTGAGCGTTTTCCCTCCTGACAATGTCCAATCCTTCATTAATTTGATCGCTGACGGCGGCTTTGTTGTCATTCACAATTTTTTCCACTGTGAACTCCATTCGTATCACCCTCTCTAAAAGTTTCTCTTCGTAATCATACTTTGAGCATACTGGACACACCGGCTCCAAAGCTAGTACCACAGAAGAAAAGGTACTGATGAACAGAGCACAAAAATAAACGTGTGTTCGAGCCATTTTCTTGGGTTCAAATAACAACCTAACTGTACATCATGGAAAGCAATCTGCTTTTGTTTTAATTTTCAGCTGCAAAACCACTTTAGGTACTACCATATTAAACATACTTAACGCTCCGATACACCTTTATGTAATAGTTAAAAAGTGCCAAAATAATCGGTTTAATGAGAAAATGTAATACTATGTAGTATATGAAAATACTTCCATTCCATTAGTCAAAATACAGTTTCGAACACTTACTGGAATTCGTTTGCCGCTCTTATGTTTAATGGATGAGATATTTGGTATTGGAGTTAATTCAAAACATATGCAGATATGACCGATAAAGATTTTTTTCCTTTATCACATTATTCACACACTTGTTAAAAATAAGATCCTATCATCATCATCATCATCATCATCATCATCATCATCATCGAGTTCAGTTAACGGCCATTAAAGAATTGACACATTTTTTCTTCCGTTCATGCATGAACGCTGAGTCGATCTACATGTATGTTAATGCCTCGACATTTTGTTATTTCTTTTAAAACAGACAGACAGACAGACAGCCAGGCAGTAGTGTTTATTTTCGTAGACATATCTACAACAGTTTATTGAGTTGTTATTAGGCCATATGAACATGGTCGTAACTATACACGGCATCAGCGTTTAAGCTTACTTAAATTACGACGCCCATAATGCAAAACTCGGGCCATTGACCAAAGAACCCTCACGTGTGTTTGAAGTTGTACGGTAATACACAACATGTGTATTTACTTATTATGCCTAAAACAACAGTCTCTTTATGTCACGAGCTTCCCACGGCACGCTGGAACGTTGTTTCTTGTGAAACTATTTCTTGGAATGTCATTCCTCTCGCCGAATGAAATAACTGTCACAAATTTTGTATTTCAATCAGGAGACGGAGAACAGGTTTTAGAGAGAGAACTACGCTTTCCGTTGAACGGACAAGTTGGCGGGCGGCTTGTAAAGCGCATGTCTTTGTGAAGTTGGGTGGGCTGTGAGGTAATGATTTAAAATGTTACCTGACACCAGGGTAAGTACAATGTTTTATTACATTTTTTTTAATTTGTTTAGTTATCATTGCTGAGTGAGGTAAATATGTAATGTATGCAATATTTTTCAAAAGGAATTCAATACTTTATTTTTATTAGTAATTATTGGTATAGTGTTATATTGAATTGTATTTCAATGTTTTGGTTGTTTTTTTTCTAGACTTTTACGTTACATATCTATTTTCGATAGGAATTGTACTCGTGTACATACTATCATAAATGTTGAAATAATTGTCAAGGTCATTATAGTTAGCAAGATGCTTATATGTTCTTGTAAATAATATATTTCTTTGATATTTAGGAATACCGTTCTTATAGCTTCCTGTAAATCATCAGGTTACTTTGGGGTACTTTCGGCGATGTGCGTATACGGCGAGCAGAGACGTAACAAACATTCGTGGGAGTTTGTACTTCCGGTCTGTGTGGGCGGGACGGCAGCGTAGAGCGTAACGTTGGTGTTGGAGGTTTTGTTTTGTCACGTTCGAATCAGTGGCAGCTGACGCTGTTGGGTCGTCGGTTATGCCAGTTTCAATGAACGTTAACATCGATTGACGTCGGAAGACCATATTACCATATTAAGTCCTAAGAGCTGACTAAAATCACATCTCTACACGAAAAAAACAATTTATTACAAAAGGAAGCATAATTATTGTTCTGAATGACTGTAGCATTTCATTTGTTTTGTATTTTTATTACATATGTACATTATTGTATGATATAATATCTTAACCATAATTTCATTGTTTAAAAACTTTATTGTGGGGGTTGTTTATGTTCCTTCACAATTAATTGGATTGCCCCCGCTCTGCACTATTCCTGACCTTTGACAATAACACATTTTGGAAAGTTCAGATTTCGTTGAATAAAATTAAATTGAACTTCTAAACTATTGTGTGTACCACATAATGTAGACTCAATGTATTTCATGAGAACGAATCAACGCCAAAAATAAACGGTTATGTATTAAACCCCATCACGCTTTATGCTTACAACACTATTAGGTTTAATGAACAGGTCTAAATGCACTAGTACCAAATATAATTAAGACTAGATCCTTTCGATATCTTACTCAGAAACTGAAAACCTCAATTGCAGGCCTACAGACTTTAGTACCGCAAATTGAAATAAGGTATCGTGATATCTACTTTTGGACTTGACATGTTGAAAATATAATAGAACGGGGCTACAAAATGTACATATGGTGTTATGCGGTTTTAAGTAGTGCGAACTGAAATACCACTTTGTACCATTACCTTCATAATAAAAGATTCAAACGTTAATGTGAATTCGAAATTAATCCGAAAATCTTAGATAAAACTTTGTGTGGGACCGAGGGAAATATATAATTATAGATAACAACGCAGAAAATGGAAATATATATACTAAAAGGCCATACCTTACTTTACCACAAATAGTCAAAACGTCTTCAGCCCAAATCGGGTTTCATTTAACTTTACACTAGTGAAACTCGCGAGATGAAAACAAATATTATAAATCCTAGTACAAACGTGTTTCAGTTACTCTTTTAGTAACAAGCTGACTGTATTAAAAAAACACATCCTTATTCTTATGAAAGGGCGTCGACAGGCACTTATCGTTTACTGTTTGAGGCGAATCAAAATATTTTTTTGATTCGATATTAACTTCATGTGAAAACAATCGTAAAACAAGTAAAATCATGCTTATGTTTTTCCCCATTTCATGTCTGATAATTATCTCATTCCTCGCAGTCTCAAGATTTTCCATTATACCGACAAACAAAATATGACTATCTTAAATAAAAGATGGGACATAATAATTTGAACAACAACGGTCATAATATATGACTCGCTCATGTTTGAGCCAAAAATGAGTTTTCCCGGTAATACATCTAAAACTTATATACTAATTATTTTACTTTTTGATACCGAAAGTGCGTGTACTGTGATTGCGTGAACCCTTTGACCTTGTCCAAGCTTAAAAAACACACACAAAAACTCTTCGTCCGAAACCCCCGATACCCTTCTACCTGTTGGGCTGACATGGGAGTGGCCACTGTACACCCTTTCCTGTCACCTGGATTGTGGACTGGAAACTTAGGAACATTATACACGGAGCCTAGTTTGTAACTGCTCTTTTCTTCTGAGGATTTCACATGCGGATCTTCCGTAAAAACACAAGTATTTTGTCAGTGAGTTATTTTGACCAAGGGGTACAAGAAATGACATCACAGCCAATGAAGAGTTCGTGGGGAAAGTCTCCCGTTCATTTTCCATTAGTGTCATTCCGAAGGACGTTAAAACTCGGTACCAGTAGCTCCCTCGCCTGGTGCATTGCATCAGATGGTGATACTGGGACATTTTGAGAACTCAGTACTCTAGGTTAAACGAAGGGAAATCGATGCTTTCCAATTATCGCATTAAAAAAACCAATAGGTCTTCTCGAAAATAGCTAGAGAATAAAACCCAGAACTCCTGGTGTATCTCACTGTGTTCTGTAGCCTCTTCTAACTAATGTTACTAATGTTACGGGTCAAGCCATCAAGCAGCCAATGGGTGCGGACAGGCCTTCATGAACTCTTTAAGAAACGAGCATCTAGCTATC